>NW_007726635.1:232252-260533 GCF_000696425.1 Galeopterus variegatus | reverse complement strand
GCTTTGTTTTTTTTTTTGCAAAAGATATCTCCAAGCACATGATAAAGCAGTTCCCTAAAATGATTATGATGCTTTATCCTAATCTTTTAAGGAAAAACTTGGCCAACCTCTGCTAAATTCTTTATCCTTAAATTAATAAAGCTTAGTGTGATTAAGAGAGAGGATTTTTAAACTTATGTAGTCAGCTTTTTTTTTCCTCAGCTGTAGGCACTGCTGACTTAAGCAAGTCAGATATTATTTATCAATATTAAGTGCAGAACTCTTCAATTGCTACTTCTTCATAATGCAATGTACATGTGTAACTGGAACCATTATTTATAACTGAACTTGAGTTTTTAGACATCGCTTGCTAAATAGCTGCACTGAGATGTAAATTATTCTGTAAAAAGTCACGACATTAGAACATAAAGCAGAAATCCATACCATGTAAAGATTTTGAAATCTTAATTGACAAGCTACTTACTGATCTGCTAAAATGTCAGATAATGCATTTTAGACATTTTTAAATAGAATTTTCATGAGAAATGATAATTGGTGCCTGGAAATAGTTCACTGAAAAATATATTGTTTTAGGTTGGCACTGATTGAATTGAGTAGGTTGATGATAGTATGAATTAAATTATTGGAGGAAGGAAAAAAATGTCATTGCCAAGCATTCATCTAGAACCCCTACCCTCACATCTTGAGCTGTAGTTCTAAGTTGTTGCACATTTTTGGCTGTCCTTCATGATCTCTCTTTAAATACTCTTTATTGTTATAAAATAGTCTTCATTATTATAGATAAGAGTGTAAAATCATAGGTTTTGCAGACATCAGATGAGTAGTTATACTTCTCACTGCATTTGTTATGCTATTTTATGTTAAACGTGACACTCTTTAACAAAAAATAATTGAAAGAAAGAGAAGATGTATTTACCTCACTTCCTCAACTCATTTTCTCTTGCAAAAGATATAATCCAGAGACTTTATAAATTAGTTTGATAATTAAGCTTGTAAAGTGAGGTTCCAAAGAAACCCATGGACGCTGTCATCCACATAGTGGGGAAGATAGTGCTTCGCACATATTTCGAATTTCAGATGTACTTATTAGTTAAATGAGTTTCAGATATGGAATCTACAGCAATAAAAGACTGTAAACCACAGTAAGAAATGATCACTAAGTCATCTGCAGAGGAGAAGGCTGTTAAGTGCAGTTGTTTGCATGCTTGAAGAGATGGAATCAGAAAGTAATTACAGTTTCAGAGACAGATTAATAATGCATTACAGCTTAGGTAGGCGCTGTCCCTTGCCCATCCTTTGAATCATTATACAGTAGTTCATGCTGGTGGTTTGCCAATAGACACAGTGTGCTTTGCCACATTTCTATTTTTCTATAATAAATGATTTCTTAAGAGTTGGTCATATGGTTTTTAAAAAGAAAAAGGAAGAGGAGAAGGAAACGGAGGAGAAGGAGAGGAAAACAGCAGCAAAAACATGTTTTTAATCTGGCTGACAGTTCTCAGATGACTTCTTGCAGTATGTAACCTTACTTCCAGACATATGAGTAGAACCACCATGGCAGGTAGATATTACTACATTATTGACAAGGAAACATTCTCTCCTGCTATAGAGCTTAAACTTGTTTGGGGCAGCATGTGCCCACTTAAAAAGTGCTCCCTTCCCTAGATTGTCGTGTAGCTAGCAACAGTCCTCTACCCAGTTCTGGCTGGTGAGGCATGAAGAGACAAACACCAAGTGGTGGCCTAGAAAAGCTATTAATTTTCTGACCCAAAGATGCTGATAAGTCTGCCAGAAACCTTACGTCTTTCAATATGCCCTCACTCTTACTTCCTGATATCTTGGTTGCGTAACTCGAGGTAGAGTAGCTATATAGTGGTCATAAGGATAAAAGCTAAGAATGAATGATGCCCAAGGAAGACACTTGATCTAGCCTAGATGCCTGGTGATTTTCTGAGCAAACTCTGACTTCCCATCTTCTGACTTCTTGTTATGTGGAAACAATAATCCTCTTTATTATTATGCCATGGTGGCTGGCTTAACCAAATGCAACCACGTGCAATTCTCACAGAGGCAAACACGAGCAGGAACGGAGCCTCTCCAGTTTGCAATAGTCGTGACTTTTAAGCAGGTGAATATTCTGTCAAAATATAGGCCAAGTTTTGTAAGTTTGATTTCATTCACTTGGAGAAGAAAATAGCAACAGCACAAGTACAAGACATATGTGAAATTACTAAAGAGTTAAATTTTAGATAAAAATAGTGTACCAAAAAAGAACTATATACTGTGATTCAAATGCTATGTCTATCTTGAAAATCAGAGAAGTGGAGATGGAATGTAAAATATGTTAACTACCTCATATTAAAAATCATTATATATTTGGCTCCCATACGTGAGCCAAAAGTGAATTTTCTAGTTTAAATAGTATAGTCAGACGTTGTACACAGCCACCTTAAAGGCCAATTGGAGATAAAAGATATCTGCCCAAAAAGTGAGTTTTTAAATTTTTGACCTTTTTTTGGATCTGTTACTTTAAAATTTATGTGAATATGTTGCATTATTTAAAAATCAGATATTTTATGCAAAAAAACCCCAGATTTTTCATATTCTCTCAAAATATCAAAAGATTTAACAATACTTGGTCCACCTTCCAGTAAAGTTCAGCTGTAGCTGAACAACCACTGTGTATTCTTTTTATTTGCCATAGTATCTAACATTGGCTTGTTCTGGCTCTGGTTGCCAGACTGTTATACTTTACTTTCTTAGTCCATATAGATATTCAAAACTTCAAACTTTGTTTGTCAATCAAATTTTTACTTAAATGTGCTACTGTGGGTTTGGCCTATGAGGGAAGTAAAATTGAAATATTTTAGTAGTATAATCTGCAAAGTTTCACATTACCATAAAAAAAGGGCGAGACTAATTCAAATTTAATTTCAAATGACAGCATAAAAATCTAATTAACTGATTAAATTAGATAGATATTACTGACAAGAATAGCGCTCCCCATATTTTTTTTTTATTTTCTTGCCTCTACTTGACAAAGGACTTAAAGTATAGCCTAGCTTTTTGCATTAGCATTTCTGTACAGCTCAAAATGTGAAGCTCTGTACTTAGTCTCACTAGGGAAATAAACCCATTGTGTGTGGAATTACATTCTCTAAGCTATGGCTTAGCAAACTAATAGGTATCACTGTTCAGAAAATTGATTGTGCTTGCTTTATGAATGCATTCATGTGTTATTTTTTGTTTTTGTTTTTTAATATTTAGAGACTGTTTAAAGATGCTCTTTGGATTAGGTTTAAAATCTATAATTAAAACACTCGGCATACAGTATAGATTGTTAGCTTCTTATTCACCTGGGAAATTATTTTGCTGTACTTACATTTGTTGAAACTGTACTTACATTGCCAAGATTGAAACCATTCTATCTGCAATGCCAAGATTTAAAAAACAAACAAACAAGCAAACAATACATTTAGAGTAATGTGTACCCACATCTTTGATAGCAATTATTATTAGTAGTGTGTGGGAGGAAATATAAGTGTATGTGACAAAAGTGCATTAAAAAGCACCTAATTTATTATTTTGAGATCCAATATAAAGCTGTTTTCAACATAAAACAGAAGTGAATTTTGGAAAAAATAATTAGACCAAATAAAATCTTTCACAATTAAAAAAATGTAAATATGGACCAAAGATATTCCTTTGGCCTTTCTTTCCTATTCGTTTTTTATTATTAATCCAATATTACTTAATCTTCGATAAAATGAATCATAATACATAACCCACTCATGAAAAGGCCATTCTGTGCTGGGATTTTTTTGTCATTTGCACTGCAAGTAGTATTTATTGTCTTCTGTTATTATCACTGCAGTTGTATTTTCCCTAATGCTAAAGGCCCTTTACATTTATAATAGAAGACATCATGCTTGTTTGTTGAATTATTGGCAGTAGTATACTATTATCTTTTCTACTTTTTAAAATAGTGCGTGGTGGCATTTGACACATAGTAGTAAGGTAATACTAATGCAATCTTTCTCTCTCTCATTGTCTCTCTCCTATTTTTGGAATTGACTTGATCTGGTTCCCTTCATAGAATTTAGTCAGATTATTCCCCAATTAGTATGGAACAATGTTAATTAGGTAGTTATGAATTATATTGAAATGGGGCTTGTTTTAAAAATCTGACAGTTATATTAAAACAATTAGGGAGTGTGATTAACAATGGTGTTTTAAAGCAATTATAAAATATATATCACCATTGCAAATTGAAAACCCCAAATATTTCATTCAGCCTACTTTGTGTCTTAAACCATA
Organism: Galeopterus variegatus; assembly: GCF_000696425.1. Taxonomy (NCBI): domain Eukaryota; kingdom Metazoa; phylum Chordata; class Mammalia; order Dermoptera; family Cynocephalidae; genus Galeopterus; species Galeopterus variegatus. Next base: position 256,216 of record NW_007726635.1, on the reverse strand, counting down.
CACTTATTTTCTTACAAATTTCAAAGTGGCTTATCTGGGTCCAAAAGAGATTGTGATGACAATGTCATAGAACTTAGGAAACCCAGAGAAAAATATTATGTAATGGAAGTGCATAAAACTAACCTGAGTAGGAATTAGCTCTGAAAATATATTAGTATAAATGGCATAAGCAACCAGCTAACAGCTGAGCCACTCTCTGGGGATCAACCAGCTTGAGTGGAAAATTGGTAGAGGCTGCAGAGAGGAGGTTAATTCTTCTCTACAGTTCCATGGGGCCTATTACTGTGCCCTGAAGAATTGTAAAGGGCTAATGGGGCAAGGTATATTTTATTCTTACTAACACAAATTATTTTTTTTTACCTTGGGGGAAAGTTTAAGGAGAAATTTAATGTAAAACCAATATGACAGTAAGATTGAAACACTCTAAACCATGCATAGAAATAGAATGCAAATGCATTATTTGAAAGTTTCAAAAATTGAGTTTTGAATTATTACTGTTACATATGATAAATTGATAAAATAAAATCCTCTATACTTTTAATAACTGAATGACTTAATTATTTCATATATATCTATAGTTTCGTATATCCATTGTGATTTTGAAAGAGGTAAGTATGTTGATTGATGTAATGAAGTCAAGACATTTATGATACTAGGTACCAAAGATTACAAAAATAAAATAACTTTCTCCTGCTTGTGAATTAGGTTCATCTCATATGTATGCGTGCCTTACAACACACTTCCCAAATCATGGAATCTATGATTGACCTTATTTAAAAAACAAATATTCTTGGGATGAATCTGAAAAGCTCAACCGATAAAATTAACACAAACACAATCAAGGAATTTATTCTGGATCTCTCATATAAAAATGAATCATAATTATATATTTTCTAATCATGAAAATGAACTACATATGCACACATTTTAATGTCACCTTGGTATTGGTCTTTCTTTTACATATGTTTGCAAATCTTCTCTACCCGCTACCTCTTGCACCATTCCCAAATGTATTTAAATGGCAAAGAATTAGAATTAGACTGTACAAACTTGTATTATCTGTCCCAGAGACCAGAATGAATTTATGACCAAGTCCTCAAATACCAGAGCAAATCTACAGTTCTGAAAAGATGACTGTGATATTGGAGTGTGTGATATAATCAAAAGAGATAACTGTAATCCAAAGACATAAATTCTAGGGCTGGCCCGGTGGCGCACTGCTACAGTGCGCCGCTTGGGAGCGCGGCGGCGCTCCCGCCGAGGGTTCGGATCTCACATACAGACTGGCCGCTCACTGGCTGAGCGAGGTGCGGGCGCAACACCGAGGGTTGTGATCCCGTTGCCGGTCACGAAAAAAGACAAAAAGGAAAAAAAAAAAGACATAAATTCTAAACCTGTTTCCACCTTTTATTTAAAACAGTTATCAGTAATGGCTGGAGCTTTGGGTTTTGCGTAGTATTGATCACAGTTTCTCTCCTGAAAGTCTCCTTCCTAGGCTTCTGTCACACTATCTACTCATCATTGATTCCTTATCTATTTATCATCTATTTATCTATAATTTCTCACTGCAACTATGAGAACTACTACCAAATATGTATTTTAGCCTTAAGTTCTCTCCTAAACTTCAAGAATGCATTTCCAGTTGCCCCCTGTCCCTTCTAACAGAACATATCAACATAATCTCAAACTTTCTATGATAAATCTAAACTCATAATCAATCCCTTACCCCCAAAAGTCCCTGATTCTTATTTCTTTACTTATTTATTTATTGCCCCTGATATATTTCTATTCATCCAGACTCAAAATCCCAAGCGATCTTCTCTACCCTTTAAATCTCACTCTTTACATCAAAAAAGGTGCCAAACCCTATTGATTCAGTTTCTAAAGTATTTGGAAATTTTGCCCTTTTCATTCCAACGTTATCCTGGTTTGGGACTCCTTTTCCTGTACTATCACAGTAATTCCCTATCTGATCTTTGCATTTCCAATATATCCTTCACCATACAAATGCATTTTGTATGCATATACTATATTAATATTTCCACAGGATTTTTATGATTGTCCCTGCTTTTCTTCATATCATTCTTAATTTTTTTATCTACCTAAAGATCAAAATGCAAATTCCTTCAGCTAATGTCAAACTTCCTTTCAACCTATCTTTCACTTGTAAGCTTCTGTCTCCACCACTCTACTTTCATCTCCATTTATTAAATCTCCATAGCTCAGAGACCACCACCTCCACGAAGTTGGACAGAAAGCTGCTGAAATGAGAAATGATTTGTCTAATTGGAACCAGAAGAAGGCTGTCCCTATATCTTTCTTATAGCACCCATCACAATGGCCCTTGCATCATTTAAACATCTCTTTCCGCATAGAAAGGAGAAACTGTTGTTGAAGGCTCCAATAGGATGAGTTAGTTTAGCTGAATTTTGAATGATTACTGAAAAATTATGAGAAAACTAATTGGAAGCAGAAGCAGTAGTACCTGCAGATGCATCAGAGTGACTTGTTCTGGGACATGGCACTAGATTTAATGGCTTATGTATGTGGATATGGTGGGAGTTCATGCCAGACATTATCCCAGGAACTACACAGAGATGGCTTTGTATCCCTTGCTGAGAAATGCCGGCTCTATCCTCAGATTGATCAAAAGCTACTCGAAGGATTTTAAATTTTGAAATTCCATTATGACTAATATTTGTGTCTTAGTAAAACCATTCTAGTGGCACTGTAAAGGAACGATGAACAAAATAGAGTTTTAGGGGTTATTTTTCCAGTGTGGAGATGTATATATAATTGGTCCCTATCTCTGACCCCATCCCTGTGTCTCCACATGTACATTTCCAGGTTTTCATATTCCCTTTTTTTTTCAAATATCTAGTTATGAATTGCAGCAACCTGTATGACTAGTGCATGAGAGAAACAATCCTGATTAACCCTGTGCAACAGTGTGTAAGCATCTAGATGGGCTCCTGGGCTCAATCGTCTAATAATGGAAGTTCTGCTCCTACTTAGCCTCTTCTTAGCAGCACCTCTTCAAAGTCTTGTGCAAATTTGGGATCCAGAAATGTTTAGCCTGTGGAGATTGCTAACTGTGTAGCCTGTTTATAGTGAGAATGGAGAGGGCACATATCTAATCATTATTCATCGTCACGATATGGCTGTTTATCTTCAACCATGAAGTGTCAGTGAGGCCCAGTAACAGACCAAAATACATTCTGTTTTACTACATATATATTTACAGCTACCGAAAATGTGTTCATTCTTCAAAACAGCAATATACACAACAGGAAATTTTATATTTTTCAAAATTACATTCCCACTCTTCCACATTTGCTCCTGAACATCAGCACAAATGCAACAAAATTTATTTTTCCAAGGTCAGTGGAATTGCACCTTTGAATTGCTTTAGACTGTTTTCTTGGTCACTTTCCGACTTAATTCACTTTTATTGTCTTGTTCTACCTCCTGTCTGTTTATATTTGTGTCATGTTTTTATATATAAAGCTCACATATTTTAGGGATAGGTAATATATACTAGTTAGTTACACAAACATAGAAAATAACTATGTTATCAGTCATTCATTTTCCTATCAGGTAAAGGATGCTGGCAAATCTTTTTCTAAAGCATTATTTTATAAATTTTAAAACTTCTAACACCAAGTTTTTATAAAATACCTGGTTAGAGTTTCCCTCTTAAAAATCTATTTCTAATCCAACAAAACTAAAAGCAGCTAAATATTCTACTTCATATCAGTAGGAATCAATACCTCCATATTCCTACAATACTAAAATACTGTTTTAATTGTATCTGTGCTTACTTTATCAAGAACAAAATCAATATTTTAAGAAATCAATGTTCTTTACAAAATAGCCTCAAATGGATGAGGAAGAGTGAGTAGCCCAAATATGCAAAAAGAATTGATTTTGCTTTTTTATACCAATGTTGGCACAGAGAAGTATGTAATGACAGATCAATTATAACATAAAATCTCATAATAGACATTCAAATGTTCTCTGATCAAATGACTGTACAAAATCAAATCAGACTATATTCCATCTCACTAGACTCTGATTATTTTCATTTTCTTTAAGTAAGAGCAACTGTCAGAGGTTCATAATAACAATGAGGTGAGATGATACCGTCTTATTGGTCACTGTGTGAGATATCCAAGTGAGTAACCGCCAGAACCAGATCTGTCTGTGAATGTTGGAGACAGGGAGAGAAAGAAAAGAAAGAAAATACATAAAACTCTGTGACATCTCTCCCAGTGGCTAGTCCTGACAATTCTGTTCCTCTCTCCCACACCAAGCTCACCTGAAAAAGCATTTTATGTCATCAGAATTACTGTGAGTGGTTAACAGTGAAGATGGGGCAGCACATTATGGTTAAGCTAGTTACTCTTCTGTTGTAAACTAACTCTCTCATACTGCCTAGTGTACGCTCTGATTATATAAGGAATAACACAGTTCCACTATTATCAATAGCCTGAAAAAATATATGCATAAATTTTCAGTTAAGGTAGTTTTATATGTTTTAATTTTTATTTGATCCTCACAAGAGTTTGGTGCTTAACACACAGCAAACACTCAATAAATAACTGATAAATAAGTGTATAAATAAAGGATAGAAAGAGTATGCAAATATCCCATTGAAACAGGGAATGCAATTGCATTTGTTTTGATTTTGCAAAAGAAAAAAACAGATTTTCAGAGCAAATTAAGGATTTTCTGAAGGTTACTTGGCAAGATGAGTAGCAAAGCCACAATACTATGATTTTTGATTCCTAGAATATGTTGCATTTGTGTATAGATTTTCACCAGTTTTTAAAACTGCCAATTGTCATTCAAGTGCATATAATTATGAGCTTCATTGGTTCTTTCATAATTAGTATGAAGATTGGCCTTGAGCCTGGAAGAAGGCACTGTGAAGCTAAATGTTTCTTCTGTGAGTTCAGAATATTATAAGAGCAAAGACAAGACAGTATAGGAAAAACCAGCACCTTGCACTAGGGGAGAGAAAGGGAAGATCGCACATGGAATATGAAGTGTAATATTATACATTATACTCATAATGCATAAACAAAGTAAGAAGTAAAACAAACAAACAAAAAAAACATAAAACAAAACCTCAGTAAAAATATACCCAAAAGGAAGGAATTTAAATATCAGATCTTGCACACACTTTCATAGAAAAGGGGCCAAATGGAGTTTGCAGTCAAAATTGGTTCCTATTTGCCACACATGCTTCTTCTGTGCAAAAGAGAGTTCTGAAAGTGTAGATACAGCAGGTGATGAACACAGAGCTCATTCTCAAGACTGTTTTGGACTGAGCTGTCCTCTGCCCAGAGCAACAACATCTTAATGGAGAAATCATTGTTGTAGTCTATTGTGTTTAAGAATCATTCAGACTTGTCAAAATTCCAGTATGGTTGTCCCTCATTTGAAGACAGTGTTACAATGATGTCTATTGAGGGATGCATGAATATAGCGAAGGCTTATTTATCAACAAATAGGAGACAATGGGGCTTCAACCAAAAGCTTTTGAGTCCATTGGATTTGCGGAAATGCTTTCTCCAAACATCTGGGAAAGATCCAAATGTCCATTATTCTTCTCCGTTTAAAACTACTACACATTTGTTTTTCCTTTTAAATTTTCAGTGAATAAGCCCTTTCCCTTTCTTTTGCCACAGCACCATGACCTTCCTTCTCATCCTATTTTCTAATCCTGTAATTCATTTGCAAATTTTTTTTCTGGAACTTTAGTAGATTTTGTACTTGTTTGTTAAAATAGGAAGGGCTAATAGTGATAATGGTGTACTGTTTTATTCTGTTTTCTTTTCTTTTGTTAAGCCTCTGTAGTTCTCAAATCAGATGTTTTCTGTCTAGAGAGGGTATATACATGTCTTAATATTTCTTTTGATACACATTAGACAAGAATATTTTTCTTTTATTGTTTTTCCTCTTAAATGCTACATACATGATTTTACACTTAAATGCTACAAATTCTTGAATTTGTCCTTGAAACAAATTAGAAGAGTCTGGCATGGATTTTATTGCTTTACACAATACTTGCTTGATTTTAAGTCTTTATACAGGCCTCTTGTTCATGTGTGTAGTAAGAGATTAATTTGTTAATAAAACACCATTTTCTCAGTTGTGAAGAAGAGTTCCAACCTTGATGATGTGATACCCCAGGAATCTCCAGATGTCTCATAAAGTAGTACTTTTGATATATATTTTATTAAAAGTTTAATGCCATGCTGTACTTTTGGGAACAAAAGAAAGGTGACAGAATCAATGCTAGCCAGTGATACGGTGCTGATACATGCCCCCAAAATGTTAAATACTGCAGTAGCCTGCAAAATTGTACCATCCTCAGCTTAAGTTTCTTTTTTCCCCATCTAAAAAAATATTCCAAATCTAATGTTTTGTGAGGAAAATTAACATTGAATGTTCATAGTAGGTATATATATATCACACACACACACACACACACACACACACACACACACACACACACATATGCAGAGAGAGAGAATAGAGTGTTGGTTGTGATAAAGATGAAGAAGCTAATATGAGAAAAAATTCAGTTGAGTTTCAAAGGAACATGAAATGGCTTTTCTAGAAAATAAAGTAATAAATAATTTCTTCCAATGTATGAACTTAGCAATTTTTAAAGTAAAATGAATTCTGGGAGTGGATAAAGAAAGAAAAAATGAAAGAATATAATAAGAAGACAAAAATGACAAGGGTATCTTTTGTCATCCCTAGTTTTCTTCAATTGTTTAGAAGGTCGAAGAATCAAAATAGGAATGAAAGGTGCCATCTCTTGATACATTTAAAAGGTATTCTGGGTTGTTTAGGTTTTAATAAAACTAGTACCCACATATGCTATTAGTAGGAAAGTTAGATAATACAATACCTTGAGGAAAATATTGGATTTATATATCAAAACTAAAATCTATGTCTTAGACCAAGCAATTCTACTTTTAGGGTTTTTCCCTATTCTATATTGACACATATGCAATAATTTATCTACAAGGATACTTATTGCAGCATTTTTATAATAGTAACAAATTGGAAACAGCCTAACTTCCCACTGATAAAAAAGACTGATTAAATCAACTCTGCTACCACTGAGCAGTGAAATATAATGCAGCAGTTAAAAAGAATGATAGAAGTGATTTGCTTGAATTTGTATTATATGGTTTATTATTTTGTAATAAAACTAGTTTGATAAGATAGAAAAATGAGTAACAGAAGATTTATAATTAGGATGCTAAACAGAGACCATACTAGCACCTACAGAAACTGTAAAGCTGAGATCATTTAGAATACACACATCATATCACAAATAAGCTCTGTCAGGAGCAAGTGAATTCAAGGAAACAGGTATTTTGATACTCTGGATAGATGTGAAAGGCAAATCATACTATCATGGAAAACTTCTGAGCAATGAACGATTCTTTATGTTAATTAATTCTAATTTTTATTGAGAAAAATTTTGGAGAATGTTTAAACTCTATTATCTAATTTTCTTCATATTACATCACATATTTGAAAAACTTTTCTCTGAGTGAGGATAGAAAAATTTGTAAGGAGGGACTTGCAGTCAAGAAAGCAGAATAGATGGTCCCCAGCATCACTGTCTCCCACAAATCAACCAATTTACAAATATAAAAAAACAATAACAGCCAATCTGGGGCCGCTGGAGCTCAGGGGAAGAGGAGATACCTACAGAGTGCATGAAGGTGGGAGAAGCCATGATGGGAGAAAGAAAAAAACCCTTCTGACCATTTCCAGCCCCCGCTGCTTCCAGGCTAGAGCTGATCGTACATGGAGCAGGAGCTGGCAAAAAGCCCCAGCTGTGCCATTCATATGAAGTTGCTTGGAGGCAGAAGGGGAAAAGAGGGCCTTAGTGGCCCCCAGGCCAGCAATACCACTAATAGGGTTCCTGTGGACCCACATAAGACTGAAGAGCCACAACAACTGAAAAAAAGGAGCCACTCAGAGGCTGGTGAGTCATTGCAAGGCACCAGAGCATGACCTGTCCCATGGGAAGTGTTTGGAACACAGGCGATGGGGAGACAGGCCCACCAGGGGAACACTGGGGCATGGCAAGGACAGCTGATCTGCCCTTCAATCAGCATAGGACCACTCAAAGGAGACTGGTCAGGAAGATAGAATTTCATGGAGTGCAGTGTGATGAAAAGATTCAGGCCCAGAGCAGTGTTTCTACACAACCCAGTTGCACCAGATTTCACTACACTCAGACGTACCTATAAAGTCAACCATTAAAACCTGAGCTGCACACATACACAAAAAAATAAAAATAATAAAATCCTTCCCTAGGGAATCAGCAAAGCAGCAATGTAGCTCAACCACAGAGCTCAAGTACTGGGCCCCACAGGAAGTTCCCCCATTTTAGAAGTAAGCAAAGGACAACAAATTAGTTCCAGTGCAGAGTTTGAGTGGTGAGAACAGCAAGTAATCCAACACAGAACTAGAAGAAAAAGCAAAGTACCCACAACCAGAGACAAAGTTTCATATTAACTAGTAAAGGTCTCATTTCACCAAAGAACACCTATAACACCCAGAAGGACCACAAGTCCGCTGGGCTATCAAACCAGAAAGCGGGGAGGGCCAGGGGCCTCAGCCACACTCCCCCATACCCACAGCCAGCCCAGGGATGACCAAGCTGCAGCAAGAAGGGTCCCTAGTTCCAAGGTGGGGAGGGGGGAGGTGAGGGCTTTTGCCACACCCCCCTGACATCTTCACCCGGCCCAGCAATGACCATGCCACCACTGGAAGCCCCCTGGTCTCCCCTGTGGGAATGTGGGGGGCTACCCCAGGCTTCAATCCCGCCCCTCCTCCTTCCTCCTTCTTCCATCACCTTTCCTTCCCCTTTCCCTTCTCCCCCTCCCTCCTAACTACTCTGAAACAACATCATAGGATGTAAAAAAGTAATATTAAGAAAATAAAATAATATAAATATAAATAAATGAAAAAATAAGAAAAAAATTGTAAGAAGGAGTAATTATACAAGTCATATGCCATATTTTCCCATTAGAATTTTGGTTTTCTGAATCAGGTTTTTTGTTTTGTTTTGTTTGCGGGGAGGTGGGAAGGATTCTAGATACTTCTGTTTACCAGTTGATAAATCAGCTGTTGACACCGACTGTCAAAGATGGAATGGAAATGTGTAAAATTTTAAACTTTTAAAATAGTAATTTTAGAGATCATAGCCAATATATAGGGTTTATAGTAAAATGGATATAAGATTGCCCTTTCAGAGTTATATTATAAAATAAACACATAGTGAGTGAGATTGGATTTATTCCAAGTTTCCTAGATGAGAAGAATGGAAGCTAGGCTAGCAATATTTTATTATCAGTTACTTGGTGTCGAGCTCTTTTACCTGCCTGTAACGCTGCTGACTGGGCCATTGTTGAGCTAAGGCTGGGTCTGGAGCTCACAGACCCCTCAATCCCATTCTCCAGACTGGGTCAAGAACCCTTCACATGGCAGGCTGGGTCCCCCAGACCCCTCACATGCCAGGGTGGGTCACCAGACCCCTCACACGCAGGTCTATGAACTAGGTAACCAGCAAACAGGTCCTTGGAGCCATAGGATTGAGAGCATGGCTATGCGGTGTGGTGGACACCCAAGGCAGTAAATGCTAGCCAAGTTGGCGGTGCCACCCATGCTCACTACCTCCACCCACACACAACTTATTTACAAAGAATGTGCCTCACCACTCCCAACCTGACCTAAGGCAAGGGGAACTTATTTAACTATTCTATTTTCCCAACAATCCAACCCTTTGTGGTCCCTCACCATACAATCTATCCATTCAGATTCTTCTGCGATGTTCTTTTATGAGGATAAATGACCCTTACATTTACATAACCTGTTGTCTATTCAGTATGCCTTAAAGCTTGTAGTTCTGTCCTTTTAACTATTAGCCACACATGTCCAGTTAGTAGTCACCATTGGTGTGATCCTCCATGTGAATCCTGCAGTCATACTGATGGGCAGTTCAATGTATATTCAGTAGATGATCACGCCAATGTATGTATGTACCCACTCTACTCTGGTGCAGTGCTTGCAGCTAGAACACTATGGGCAAAAAGCCAGAAGAGCTGTTGGTACCAATCGGGGAAGTTCTTGCCCCTCTGGTAAGATACATGCCAGTTTGCCATCCTGAGAAAGGATGGTTGAAGGAATGGGTATCTTACCTGGTTTATGATACCATACTTTATCTGCTAACACTGTTGGATCTGTAGGTTCTACATGTAACAGTATAGGGGAGCTCTTAATTGGCCATAATGATAATACAAAGGTGCCCCCTGGAATAGAGCACTTATCTGTTCCAGGCCATGTCACCTTTACTCGAGGAGGCCAGGTACTTGTCAACCAAGGTGAAACTTGCAAGCCTCCTCTAATCCTATTCCCCAAGGCCCTATTAAACCTACCCAGCATATATGGGAGGCTTTTATTCTCCAAGGCCATCCCCATTGTACTATCTGTCCCTGTTGCAAATGGGTTGGGGCTGTTAAGAGAATATTTCGATTCTTGCCATATCCTGGCTTCAAAAGCTTATCTTTAGTAGTGATTTGCAGCTATATAGGTGCTGCAGCCCTACACAACAGAGCTTCCACTGGAGAGGGTCCGCCCTTGCGGGGTCTCTCATTTAGAATACTGACTGTTGGCCATAATTGCCGTGTCCACCCCTTCAGGGATGGGAGTTGGGTAGATAACCTTAGTCCCTCTTTTAAAAGACTATTGTACGGTTCAATCATTCCCGCTGCCTGGGGATGATATGGCACATGTAATTTCCACTGAATAGACAACTGGGAGTCCCACCTCTGAACCCCATGTCCAGTAAAGTGGGTTACATTATCACTCTCTATGACTACAGGCTGACCATACATAGCTGTAAGGCTATTCAGTGCCTTAACAGTGTTTACTTGGTCTAGGGCCTTGCAAGGACATACAAACAGAAGACCAGTAGCTGTATCAACAGCTGTGAAGATGTATCTAAAATTCTGTGACCTTCGCAGTGGTCTGACAAAGTCCACTTTATATCAAGTCAGGGGCACCGTTCTTTGTCCATCTGTATGGGGCACCTGCCAGAGGTGTGGACTCTCTTGAGCACATACTAGACAAGCACAACAGGCATTCGTTACATCTTCCTATTATAGGCAGGGCCCATCTTTGAGCTGCCATCCACATGGTTTTATGGCCAGCATGCTGCATTTGTTGATGTAACCACTGGGCTACATCAGTAGCTGGGGCTTCCTCCAGCCATCTTACCTTAGCCAAGGCATCGGCTTCATCATTTCCTGGACTGGCTAAGGGGAAGTGTCCTTTGACATGGAAAATAGTTACTTCTTTCTCATGAACCAATTCCCATAACTCTTGCCGCATGGCTTGTCCCCACAGGGGTTTGTGGCCTACCATCCACCATTGATACTTCCAAGTAGAGATCCAAAGGGTTAAACCTTTGTACACAACCCAGCTGTCACTACAGATGGTTAGTGACCCAGGCTCATTGTTTATCACCATTCATACTGCTCTCAATTCAGCCCATTGACTGCTTTGTATTAACTACGTGTCTTGGCTTGGGTACCACCTGTGGGTCGTGTTTAGCATATCCTCGTAACACAGGCTTTACTGTCCATATTTGCAGCCAAAACTCTCCAACTGTTGTTTGCAGGTGCAAACCATAAAGTACATCCATACCCAAGATGTATTCAGCTACAGGGGATATATATACAGTAAGTACAGGAGGAGTTAATCTTCCTATGCCCAATGGCAATGACACAGCTGTGACCTCAGTCGTATGTCCTCCATAGCCATCTATACAAACTGTGGCCTCTGGAAACTTACCTGGATTGCCATATATCAGGCTACACTCTGCACCTGTATCCACCAATGCCAAAACACGCTGCACATTTGTTGTTGACCAATATATTGCCAATTCAACATGAGGCCTCCGGTGCTCGCCTGCCCCCAAAAGACAAATACCTTGGCCCGCTCCCTAATCAAAATGGAACAGTTCATCCGCCTCCTCGGGAGCAACCAAAAAGTTCTTTAAATCCACTGAACATACCTTGCTACCTGTTTCCAGATGTTTGGTGAAATGCTGTTCAGGGCACAATTGCTGCCACAAGGCAAACAGAACTGCATTTGACTGCCGGTCAATTTTCTTCTTATCAACCCCTGCTGCAAGCAAGTCAAGCCACATCTGCCTATGGCTAGTCTTGCTTGGTCCCTTTAGGATAAAATCCTGAGTACTTCTTGGGGGTTTGGTCTTAGCCACCTTTTGGACCCCTTTTGCTTGTCTCCTCTCCTGTACTTCACCCAAGCCGACTATCATGGTCATTACCTCATGTATCAGACAACCAGTGTATGGGGCCAGTATGGCCATCAGTGACCCAAAGGACATTGACAGGGAATTTTGCAGCACTATGTCTCTCATGCTGCCTGTAAAATTTTCATTGTCTGGGCCATGAGTGTTCACATTAAACATGGACTGCTGCATCCCCAGCTCCTGAATTATTTGGACCAGCTCAGCATACGTTTGCCATTTACTAACAATCTTGGGCAGTTCTCCAGCGTTTGCCCACACAATTCAGGCAGCTACATTCACGCAGTCCATCAAAGAGTGATTACATCGTTCTTGTGCATATCTGCGGCTATTCTGCAGCCACTGCTTCAGGGACCAGTGTATGGTAATGGAGGCCAACTTCTCCATTTCCTCATCAGAGCACATCACAGTATCTACCACTAGGTTTCATAACTGCAACCGCCACGCAGCCAGCGTCTCCCCATGTTTCTGCCCGAACTGTCTCCCCAAGTCAACCAGTTCAACCTCGGTATATGGGACATTTTTGGTGAACTGGATCACCTGTGGATCACCCACCAGTTGTCCGCCTGGTCCTAGAAGCTTCTCATGTCTCAATTTCTCGTGCACAACAGATCATGCCTAGGAATGCACAGTTTCCCCCAACTCACCACTGGGTTGGTCATCTTCCCTGGTGTGAGAGGCAAGAGTGGCCAGTCACACCATGTCACCCTCCAGGACATTTATCCGTGCTTCCAACAACTCTGCTTTCTGCTGCAAATCTCAATCAGTTTGCAGCACAGTGATCAGCAGCCAGGTTCCAGTCAGCAGAAAAGTGGCCACTGGGCACCACAAGCTCAAGGATAGCCACATTTCCTCCCCCTCCCAAGGGGTTTTCTGCCATAGTGCCTCGTCTATGCTGCCCTGCAGTACAGTGAGCAGCAACCAGATCCCAGTTAACAGGAAAGCAGCCATAGGGCAGAGCATCTTCAAAAGTAGCCACATTACCTCCTTCTTCCCAGGGCTTTTGGCTACTGTACCAGCTCAAAATCGTGTCACAGACAATGCCAATTGTCGAGCTCTTTTACCTGCCTGTAATCCTGCTGAGTGGGCCAATTGTCAAGCTAGGGCTGGGTCTGGAGTTCACAGACCCCTCTAGCCCATTGTCCAGAATGGGTCACACACCCTTCCCTTGCCAGGTTGGGTCCCCAGACCCTTCATATGCCAGGCTGGGTCACCTGTCCCCTCACATGCATGTCTATGAGCTAGGTAACCAGCAAAAAGGTCCTTGGAGCCATAGGTTCAAAAGCATGGCCATGTGGAGTGTTGGAGACCCAAGGCAGTAAATGCCAGCCAAGTTGGCAGCACTGCCCATGTGCACTAACTCCACCCACACACAACTTATTTACAAAGAATGTGCCTCACCACCCCCAACCTGAACTAAGGCAAGGGGGCCTGATTTAACTATTCTATTTTCCCAACACTAGGTGTATGTATTAATAAATTTAACAGGAAAAGGTGTCAATCGTGCTAGAGATAAATTACAGCAGTGTAATACAAAAAATGTACACTGGAATATGTGCCTTACCATTCATATGCAAACATTTGGTCTTATTGAGAGTATTCTCAATTCTGAATGTATCTGCTCCCAGTTATCAAAACTACCTACTATGACCTATAATGATTCTAGGCTACCAAATGATCCTCTGATGAATTGCCTAATGGGGTCAATGGTCTTGAAGGTGGGAGAGCACTGTTTTGGCTAACAAAAATCTGTTTAGCAGTTATAATGAAAAATTTACCTTCAGGAAGCCAGTCAGTCTTACTCTTACATACACTTTGACCTCACCACAAGCCTCCTACACACATTTTTAAGAAAGACTGCTCATTCAAGGTCTTCTTTTCACATTTTAGGATTATAAATTCTAGAGATGTTTACTTTTTTTTTTTTTCATAATCACACAGCTAGTTTGTGGTATAGCTGAAATTATCATCTCAGAGCCCTGCCTCCCAGTAAGTAGAATGCGAAGGTGCATTTTAAAAATCCAGTTTGTAAAAATTGTCTTGGAACTTAATTCTAACATATTCCTTAATCATTATTGGAAATTGAATACAAGCCTTGGAAAGGATCTTATCTATACTGTAATTGGAACCAATGGAACTTTAATTAGACAAATAGGATTCCTTGTTGAGTAATGGATCTTTCACAATATATTATTGGAACTTGCGGTGCATTCTTAACTTTTCAGGAGAGGCAACCTGGTTTCTGGTTGTGGGCGCAAGCAGTTGCTTTCCCTGACAGAGTAATAATCTATTTTAAAAAACTATTACAGCAGAAAAAAAAAAAAAAACGGTTGTGGCTTGATTTAGTAGTGATGAAAAAGTAAACTCATGATGCATGATTTTACTTTTTTTCTCTTTAATGCAGCAACCCCGAAATTAAAGAGAAAAACCTTAGACTGACTTTTTTGTGTATGTGTGTGTGTTTTGCATGTATTGTGTTACTCTTGGGAAACACCTTTTCTGCCTGATGTTTAGGATCATTGCATTGATTCATGCATGTATTTTTTAATCCTGCTTGCTTTGGAACTGTGCCATGGAAAATATCAACTATGGCAATAGAGATTTTTAACATGAAAAGTGCCTTGGAAATGCCATGATTCTAAGACAGGAATGTTTCCAGCCCATTGGAGTACAGCCTACACAATCAGAAGTAAACATTCAAGCAAATATTTGCCATACCAACATTCCTATGTCACTTTTCAATAGCTCTACTTAAAGTGCGAGAGTTGAGTCTTGACTTTAACTTTGGCACACATTCAAGTTAATCAATACAATTTATTGATTAACCTAATAATAATTATTGATTATTTATTAACTTAAAGTATCAATTAACTTAATTAATAAACAGTAAATTACAATTCAGGTACAAATATGCGTTGAGTCTTGACTTTAACTTTGGCACACATTCAAGTTAATCAATACAATTTATTGATTAACATAATAATAATTATTGATTATTTATTAACTTAAAGTATCAATTAACTTAATTAATAAACAGTAAATTACAATTCAGGTACAAATATGCAAATGAATCAATAATCAATCAATCACAATTAGTAATTGATTACAATTATTGATTGATTATTAATTCATTTATATATTCATACATGAATTTACCCTGGAGTATACATGAACAACTTGTACGTTTTTAGAAAAGAAAACCCAGCTCTTTACAGAGCCTTCTCCAAACTTTGAGTATCACTGTTACTCAGGCTCACCTTGGGAACTCACTTTCCCTTCTTGAACAAAATGCTTTCAGGCAAGAAAACTCAGCTCAAATAGAATATGTTTGCCCAACTCCTGTTCTGTTCTTAGAATTACAAGATGACTGAAAGAAGGTAATCTAAGTCTATGCTTCCTATACTGGGCGGGCCAGAGTATATGAAACTGAGAAAACTCAGCTCAAATAGAATATGTTTGCCCAACTCCTGTTCTGTTCTTAGAATTACAAGATAACTGAAAGAAGGTAATCTAAGTCTATGCTTCCTATTCTGGGCGGGCCAGAGTATATGAAACTGAGGGACAGCATGCTGCAGCTCTTTGGAATTTATTTTTAGTTATTTTATGCAAAAAGGGGGAAAAAAGTGTGGCCTTGGGAAGTCCCACACATTAAAAAATAAGAAACAAAATAAATTATTCTCTTGTAGATTCTTTTCAACTACACTCCATGTACCATGGGTCCTCAAATTCACCATACTTTATTATGAGGGGCTCAGTAGTCAAAAAGCTTGAGTAGCACCCATCGAAGTGGAAGGACTTTATTATCATATTCTGTTCTAATGTAAGATAGGATACACTGAAGTATTCATTTACAGGAAAAAATAGATAGACTCAGTGAAGTAAGTACTATTTGGGGGGATGGAGTCCCTTCCTGTGCCAATGGTATTACTCAGTGGAAAAAATAGAAATTTAAAGAATCTGGAAGTTATTTTTGAGCAAGAAAAGAATCAAGTTGGGGAGAAAATAGTTTGAGTTTGTCTAAAATAAATTAAGTTGATTGTACACACTTCCACTCACCTTCATGGGGCGTGAACTTCTTGTTTCTCCCCTATCCGTGGTTCAAGTTCAGTGGAGATAATCAATTACGTAGTTGTGTGTTTATGTTCTATCCTTTGGAATCACTCCCTATAAAAGCCTTACACTGAGAGACTGCAGAAAATTACTCTCGGTCAACAGAGACAGTCTTAGATCTGAGCAAGCCTTGAAGAGTAGTGGCGGTAGACACATGCCAAAAGATTTTCTAAGCATAATCTGTTTATAAATTTGGTAATCTAAATATCAGAAACGCAAGCTACATCACTCTGCCTCCTGTTGGATGGGCTTATACAAAATAAATTTAAATAGTATATCTAGCCATGAATAAAGGCTAATATGTGAAATAGCAATATATGTTATCTTCTGTTATATATTACAGAGGATAATTTTCGTTATGATGTTCAGTGTTCTTTATATATAAATCCTGTGTAAAAATATGCATTTTCTTAATGAATTAGATAATTTCATACTTCTAGATGAAGACATTTATGTAGGAAATTGTGTTTTCTTTTTTTGTTTTGCCTGATAGAATGCTTAGTGCTAAATTTGTGTTCAAATATTGTAACTTCTTTTGACAAGTTACAGATATGCTATTATTTTTATCCTATTTTTATGTTTTTGATGGTTTTGCTTACCTTTATCTTTGGGTCTTATTTTACATTGCTTTTACTATAAATCACCTTATATCATTATTGAAAATAGATAGATTATAAATAAATCAACTTAAAACAAGGTGAAGGATGTAAGATAATAGAGCTTTATATTCAATCAATAAACTTTATTGATCATCTACTATGTGAAAGGCACCACAAGAGACCAAGTGTATGATCATGAGTAAGAAATTATCTCTGACCATGAAGAAGTAAATCTAGTTGAATACAGTTTTATTTGTGAAAGTAAATCTAGTTTTCTGTGCTACCATAAAAATTAGTACAAATTTACTGGCTTAAAACAACACAAATTTATTATCTCACAGTTCTATAGGTCAGAAGTCTGGTTTGGTTTGACTTGTTCCTCTTCTTTGGGTCTTTAAAGGCCAAAGTCAAGGCATTTAGCTTTCTGGGCTGTTCTCTGGACACTGTGGGGTAGAATTCTCTTTCAAGCTCATTCGGATTGTTGGCAAAGTGAAATTTCTTAGGGCTGTAGTGATGAAGTTCTCTTTCCTGCTGGCTGTTAGTCAGGGCCTCTCTTAACTTTTTAAGGATGTCTACATTCCTATCGCATTATCCCCTCCATCTTCAAAACAGCAAAGATGCATAAAGCCCCTCTCACATTTCAAATTTCTTTGATTTCTCCTGCCACATCTCTTCTGCTCTAGCCAGAGAAAAATCTCTGCTTTAAAGGCTCCTGTGAATAGATTGGGCCCAGCCAGGTAAAAATAATGCAGGATAATGGTCATATCATAAGGTCCATACTTTAACTGCATCTGCAAAACGCCTTTCGTGATGTCAAGTAGCATATTTACAAGACAGGAATTAGTGTACGGATATATTCAGGGGCCATTCTGCTTACCATATTAATGAACAAGACAGTGATGTAAACAAATATGTTTTTTAATAAAGGTATGTGAATGTTGTGCAATCACACAGAAAGGAGCAATTATAATTGATCAATACAGGAGAAATTGGTACATATACTCAGAGAATAAAAAGTAAAAGACCAAAATGAATTAAAGGAGGAATTCAGTTTTATCCATGCATATCATAAATTCATTAGAGTAAGAAGAAGGTAAAACTTCTAATCTACAACTCCTGATACTGACATGGTCTGACAAGAACACATTCTTGTTTTTCAGAGAACCTAAGAGAAAGCATCTCTTAGTCTACCTGATAGAGCTGGGACTGGTTTTGTTTTATTTTCTTTTGTTATTTTTGGCTTATCACAAATACTTGAGCGAGTATTATTTTCTCTTACAGCAGTGGTAGTTGATTTTCTTTGCAATTTCTCAGTGTGATAAAGGCAGTCACCTCAAATTTCAATGACTTCTAAAGTCATTTGTAGCTTGGTTAAAATTGGAGCTATGGCTCATGCTCTCTTACCAATAAAACTGATTTTATATCTTTGACTAAATAAGTGAAAGAGTAATTGAAATCTTTGAATATCATGAATTGTTTGATTCTCTTTATTTTTAGGATAAAGGAGTACATTTCAAAAATATATATATGCATTCACTAAATATACTGTATTTTAGAAAAAAAAAATTCCAGAAACCCATGCAAAGATGTTGCATATACCAGGCAGTACATTTATACAATATCCTTTTAAAGATTTTAAACAATGGTTAAAGACTTTTAACAATGTATTTGTAAAGACTTTCAACAATTAAGAGTTTTTCTCTTTTACCAGTATATCAAATCTTCATAAATTTATTAAATTCATCTTACTAGTATGTCTTTTTTTATTGATATTTTATTGATTCTTAAGAAAATAAATAGATGACAAATTACACAATAAATTCACATAGTATTACAAAACTTATTCTCTATTATTGCTAATTCATTTAGGATTAGTAATTAAAAATGTAACATTATTTAGGGTGCACATATTAAAGATAGCTGGTACACTGAAGTGAAGATAGCACTGGGTTTAAATCAGAAGATAGGAAATTAGAATTCATCACATTTCTTAAATATGCTAACTGCATAATTTACCTCTTAAACTCTATAAAAATGAAGTTCAGATTAAACAATCTCTAAGGTCTTTTCCTACTATAAATATTTAGAATTTTATAATGAGTAATAATACAATGTCCAGAGAAATGCATGCATACAATAAAAACAAATTGATATTGAAAGCATTTTTTAAGAGTATAACTATTTCTCAGTAAAAATGCAAATGTTTTCCAGAAAAAAAAAAAAAAAACAAAAAAACTGCTTTTAGGTTGACTTGATTTACAGTTATTTTCCAAAATGGGGAAAACATCATATAAAGTAATTGTTTTTTATTTTTTTATGCTTTTGCTTGTAACCACTAGATAATATGACTTTTCTTTCCTATCTTTCTGCCTTTTTCAGATTAGATACTTTATCTTAATGGGATTTTTTTCTTCCTGTATTTTCAACAGATGAACATCTCTTTGTATTTACAACCACTGAACATTATCAATTCATTTGAGGTTTAGCCTACTGGAATCTCTCTTCCTCTCTCTCAATAAACTTGGGAAATAAGAGGAAAAATGTTGTTTGGTCAGTGCTTACTCTAACATTCAGTATAAAAATTTGATTTGTCCAATTTATATGAAGGCATCAAATTCTGGCCAAACATTTCACATATTTTGCAACAACATTGACAGAGCTTTATAGATTCCTGGAACTTGTCATACTCAATACCTATTACAGAAGATGCCATAAGTAATGAAAAATCAGTGAGAAGCCATCACTTTTTAAAATTGTGAGTTGACAGAATACAGATCACTAGGCAACCACAGTAAGAATGGCAGAAAACATTTTCCCTCACAGTATTGATTCCACGCAGTTCTTAAGAGTGTTGAACATTACAACCAAATCAGTACTAAGATCTGTCTAACTTGGTGTCTCACCTTTGTGTCTTGCAAAAGTCATCAGCAGTCACCCTGGAGATTTGTATGGTTGTTTTCTTCACCAAGGAGGGCTAGAGTTGTAACTTATCAGTGAATAGCGTAACTTATCAGTGAATGTTTCCAAACTTTGGAAAATGAATGTATTTTCAGCATATGCTATGTTTGGGGAAAGGAGATTTATAAAGTTACTGCCCACTTTATGATGGAATACTTGCTTTCATTTTAATGATAAATTGTATGAATTCTCAAGGAGTGCCCTCAACTTAATGATGATGCAAGAGTGGATAAGGTTTATCTAACATTATTTAATATTATTCAACTGTAACTTATTTCAGCCTCTGTTTTTCCCGAAGAGCCTAAACTAATTCTCTTGTCAAATGCTAGATCTTTCTCCAAAACTTTGATAATTATGCATATCTTGAAACAACAACCATTTCCAGTATGTTTCTTTTAAAACTGAAATACAGAGAACAAAACTCTGCTTGTTTATCTAGGTCAAAGGAAATCATTATTTACAAGTAAAGAAGTATGGAATTTAACAGTTTTTTTTTTCATTGTAATTCTTTTTTGCCTATAGCTCTTTTAGCAAATCTCTAACATTTTGTTGAACTTTCTGGTTGTGATATTTAATTTTGATTTGAAAGCAGTAAATGCAGAATTTAAGGCCAGAAATTTCAAGAATGGAGTCCTTTATTAGCCACTCTCTTCATGATCTTGGCTATGTTTGAACTTTCTGGTTGTGATATTTAATTTTGATTTGAAAGCAGTAAATGCAGAATTTAAGGCTAGAAATTTCAAGAATGGAGTCCCTTATTAGCCACTCTCTTCATGATCTTGGCTATGCTACTTAAAATCTAATATTTAAAATGCCATCACTAATACCTCCTTCACTGGATTCTTATTCTTATTTGCTTTATATGTGATTTATGTGTCCAATTTGTGAGAAGATATTCATTCACTCAACAAACATTAAATTAACATTTAAATGTAAGCAAGATCATCTGGACTACAAAAGTGGATGGTTTGGGATGCTATTTAAGTAGTCACTTATTATTTTATGTAACTTATTAATGTAACATTAATGTATATACATACATAGTTACTCTCACTGTATCCTCATTCATGTAACAGTAAATAGGAGTGACTATGTATTTTAGGTGTTGAGGACTCAACAAAACAGAAAACTCCTGTCCTTACAGGGTTTATATCCTTTGGGAGAGAATAAATCAATGTGTGGTATCAGGTGGTTAAACAAACACACACACACGCATACACACACACACACAGATATTTTTTGCCATATTTCACTAAATTTTACTAGTTTTGTTGGGTAGCAATGAACCCTAAAATTTTCCAAAAATAAAAATTGGTTTCTCTCTTATGTCAGATGTTTTTTGTAGGCTACTTTGGGTCAGTTTCAGTTCTGAGTGTTTCTTCTTCATTTTGACATCTAGGCTGCACAAATCATGTGGGCTTTGTGGCCAATTTTTGAGACTGGCTTTTTTATTACAAAAGAAATGGGAAGGCATTGTAAGATTTTGATCACAGGAATGACATGATCCATTGTACATTTTATAAAAGATCATCCTGCTTGCTGTGTAGTAAGGGTGGTGTCAGGAAGAACAGCTAAAGGCTAGCGCTATAGTGTAGATAAAAATTAGGTGGTTTAGTCAAGGATGCTAGGGTTGAAAATGGGGAAAGAAGAGTGGTCTGACTGTGGAGATGTTGAAAGCAGAGCTGAAACGTGCTAACAGAACATATGTGAGGTGTGAGACAAAAATGGATATAAGATGGCTCCTAAGTATCATCCACTTGAGCAGGTGAAAATATGGTGCTGTCTTGCATTGATAGCTTTTAATATTAATTATAATAAAATTGTGATAAATGCTTTATTTTTTTCTAGGTTATAATCAATACCTTGGAACCTTTCATAATAGGTGAAAATATGGTGCTGTCTTGCATTGATAGCTTTTAATATTAATTATAATAAAATTGTGAGAAATGCTTTATTTTTTTCTAGGTTATAATCAATACCTTGGAACCTTTCATAATTTTGGGACTAAAATTACTTCAAGTAATGGGGGATTTAAGGCTACGTGTGCATGGAAATTTTGAATAAGATCCAGTAAAACCAGCAAAAATGAAAACCTATTAAATAGAACTTTACTACTGAAAATAATCATCAATGTCATTCAGGTAATCCTCACATGCACCTCTCAATAGTGCGATTGAATGGATCCAAGGTGGATTAATTCAGTGGCTCATTCAAATTTTATTTCCATCTGTACCAGTATCCTATGGCTCCTACAACAAATTTCCACAAAACTAGAGCCTTAAAATAGGACAAAATTATTATCTTACTGTTCTGGAGGCCAGAAGTTTGAAATCAGTTTTACTAGGTATCTACAGGGCTGCTTTCCCTTCTGAGTCTGCAGAGGAGAATGTGTTTCCTTTCTGTTTCCAGATTCTAGAGCTGCATTCCTTGCATTCCCTGGCTTGTGGCTTTTCCTCCATCTTCAAAGCCAGCAGTGTAGCATCTTCACATATCTCTCAGCTTTCATCACATTATATTCTCTTCTCTGTAGTAAAATCTTCCTCTGCCTCAAAAGGACACTTGTGATTCTATTTAAGGTCCACCCAGATAATCCAGGATCATCTTCCCATCTCAATATTCTTAACTTAATCACATCTACAAAGTTCCTTTTGTCATATAGGCAACATTCCATATAAGGCAATATAAGGTTGCAAAGATCAGGATGTTGATACATTTGGGGACCATTATTTCAGTCTCCTGCACAATCTTCCTCCTCTGCCTTCCTCTGCTAGTTGGCTTTGCCCTCATCTGCCACCCGTGGTGACTACATGATGGCTGAACATTATGGGAATCCCATGCAGATACTAATGTTCAGTGGAAGAAAAAAAGGATCCCTCTGTCTTTGAGTTTTTATTTATCAGCTAGGAAACCTTTCCCAGAAGCCCTAGAGGAAGTTTTTCTTCATATCTCAAGAGGGATCTCACTACATGCTCATTCTTAAATAATTCACTGACAAGGGGCAAGGAAGGAAGATTCCCTTAACAACTGTATTTGTTAGAAAAATGGAAGGTGAGACTGTTAGATGCTGTCAATATTAGGTAAAGAACAAAGTTCTCTTATATTTTTGGAGCATTAGCTTAGAATTTCTTGACAGAAATGTTTATCTCTTAAACAAAAATATCTGGAGGGTTTTATGTGTTTCTTTGATTTTCTTTGTTGAGATAACTTGTTTATAACTTGGTATGACACTTGGTAACATTAATTTTATCCCTAATAATGCTAATCCTTCATGACCTTGCTCCTTATTTATTATACTTTATCATCTGGCCAATGCTCCTCTTTGTTTTTTGACTATAAACTTAATTCATGTCAGATATTATAAATGTATTTTAAATAGCACATCTCCCTATGATCTCTTTGTTTAAAACAAAGAATAAAAATAGTGTTAGAAATATTATTCCAATGCCAGAGTCAATGATATAAATCCTTCTTTTCTTACTCCATCTATATATTATACTGTATATTATTGGAAACTGTTATTTTTAAACATATGGGAAAAAGCAAAAGAGAATCTTTCCAAAATGAAGCTGCACTGTGTAGCCCCTACAGTACTACTTTCTGATGTAGTACTGTAATCCTGAAAGCAAAGGTCTGACATTGCTTGTTCTTTAGTAGGAACCTGATTTATGGGTTTATTCCTGCATCAATGCCTCTTTAGACTGTTGCAGGATGAAAATGAGTAAACCAGGCAGCTTAAGATTGTCTTTGTCAACAATTCTCGAAAAAATAATATCCAGGCTGTCATACAAAAGGAACAAGATGGAACAGTATGAAGGAAAGAAAAATCTTGTCCTCTATTGAGTAAATTACCAGTATTTTCAGTGCTCTCTGATGTGCAATTTGCTGGTAGCAGCAACCAGCAATCACTGTTTACCGTTCTTC
>NW_007726635.1:230909-231540 GCF_000696425.1 Galeopterus variegatus | reverse complement strand
GTGCTCTCTGATGTGCAATTTGCTGGTAGCAGCAACCAGCAATCACTGTTTACCGTTCTTCCCACACACCTTTGGGGAGGCTCCTAGACTGATTTGAATGTTGAAAGCTCAGTATTGTAACATGGTCATCCTACTAAAAGAAAGACAATCTGACCAGCTGCTCTTGTTTTGTAATGTTAATACATGAAGAGCTTTTGAGATAAATCCAAATTAAATGGAAGGACAGCTTTTAAGTTTCACTGAAATATATGAATATGTAAACATTTAAATTTAATGATTTTTACCCTACCCCTCCTCATCACCGACACACACATTATAAGGGATCTCTCTTTCTTTGAACATTTAGTCTGTACCACCCTTCCAGACCATTGCATTCTGTTCTTGGTACAGTTTCTCCTATGCATGTCCTATTTTCCTTCCTATATTTTAAACCTCATATGTATATATAGAATGTCTTGCATATAACAGAGTTCCAAATCACATTGCAGTATTTCCTGTTTAGTCCCATTTTCACAGTGTCCTAATTAAGTGTTATGACGAATAATGAACCTTTCTACATTAGAAGTCATTTCCTTTTATTTTTCCTTCCTTTATTTCCCCCCTCCTAATTGAAGACCAGGTAAAATATTAG
>NW_007726635.1:221452-230224 GCF_000696425.1 Galeopterus variegatus | reverse complement strand
TCCTTTTATTTTTCCTTCCTTTATTTCCCCCCTCCTAATTGAAGACCAGGTAAAATATTAGCACTAATTAAGAAAAAAAAGAAAGAAAGAAACAAAAGAAAAAGCAACCTACCAGGTTACTTTCACTCATTCTGTAGATTTCAAAAGACAAATAAATTTATCTTTATTATGACTATAGGTGTTTTGGGAACATCTGTGGTCTCAGAAGAGTCTCTGACATTAGGCAGTCATAACAACATGAACACGTTTCTCTTTTGTGCTCACCTTCAATCTCCAATGCTTCAATTAGAGCCTTCTCTGTGGTTCACACTCAACAGATGTTTACTGAACAGAAACATAAGAAATGAAAATATAAAAGTTGGTTATTGTTTTTTAAAGTTGGGGAACATGTCACATACAGCCTGTTAATAAATCAACCAAATAATATAAAATAAACAAATGCATGAATACATACATACACAAGAAATAAGAAGGGAGTTAATAAATCTACTGAAACTTTATGTAAACCTGCCTCATTTCTGGGAGTTTATACTTTATAGGCATGAACTCTGAAATTAGTTTCATCCTGTCAACCTTTTCTTCAAATTGGAAGCTAACCTTTGGTTTTCCAGAATCTAAAAGAGAAATAAAATGAAAGATAAAAATTTCCATCTTGATTCAGAGTAAGTAAGCAATGTCTTGGTTATTCCACATCTTATATTCCCAGTTAGGTGCCTTCTTGATGACATTATCACATGGTAAGCATTTTTACTGCAGATGACAACAAGATTGTATCCCCTCTATTGTATATTTTCTTACAATTCAATTTTAGTATCTCTGAAATAAACCCTTCAAGAAAAAAAAAAAAAGGTTTTAATTTTCCAGTTCTAATCTGGGCTGCTGCCATGTCTATATTTTAGAATTTGTAAAGTAAATGAGGCCGTGATAAATTTTTCATGCTAGAAACACTTTTAAATACCAAAAGCATGTCATTACTCCCGAGCTTCATTTTTCTTCTAATTCTTTAATTAGATAGGATAAGAACTGCATCTCTTAAGCAAATTCTCTTGCTCTCCTTCCCTGGCCTCTAGAGGATCTCATATTTGTAAGCATCATATTTGTAATGGACTTTTACAAATTGTAGACTTATGTTCTCTCATTCTGTCCTTGAACTAGAAATGGGCTTTAGTTCTGTGTTCCTGGCAACAAAAGCTAAGCTGTGTTGTTTCTTTAGTTGGGCCATTAAGTTATTAGATACACTGATGTTTTTAATTCTAAGGAGAGCTATAGAAGAAATAATCTCATGACATATTTGAGAATGGCCAAATGTACAATTGTTTTTACACTAATGAATGACTCAGCAGATGACTGACACATTAGATATAAGAAACAGAAAATTTTCCCTCTAAGATAGTTTTAACTGGATAATACAGGCAGGTTCTTGTTTTTCTTTTTTCAAGTGTTTATGAAAGTTTTAAGTTATTTTTTTTTTCACTTTTTCTATTCTTAAGATGATGAAGACAAAATTAACCATCTGCACACCCCCAATTTTTTTTTTGGGGGGGGGGATAATTTTTGTTTCCAAGTCTTCCAGCAGAGGTTTTGTGGTCAAATTGTAAAACTATTGTAAATTCTTGAATGCTTAATTTATTCATATCTGTCTTCCAACCTTAAGACTATAAGATCACTCTAGTCATTGTTGAATTTGAGGCATCATAGGTTATTCAAACTTCTAAAATTATGAAACATGTAGCATATGTACAGGAGAAATACAAATTAGGAGTTGGGAGCAGAATGGCTCTTAGAAGAGAAAAATATGTCTATTTAACATAATACCTTGTTGGTCATCTTGACTGAAGAATAGACTTCAAGATAATGGACAGTGATTTAGAAGTGACAAGGAGATAAAGCTTTCTTGCCTAAGGAATGCACATAAATTGGGGAAGTTTCTAGTAAATTCATTAAAGAATAGAGGAAAGGCTATCAAAGGTGGGAGAGAGAGTGCACAGCAACATGGCAGAAATTGGAACCCAAACGAAAGCGATAACCAACACAGGCCTGCCCAGTGGAAGAAAGACGCTCTACCAGCACTATGCGGCTTCCTGGTTAGGCGTGTCTTATTGCATTTCTTCTGGCCCTTTCCTGATATCTAAACACTCTCCCCCTTGGGGACACAGCCTGTGTTTAGGACACATGCAGTAGCAGTGGTGTCATCTGTGTGCAGATTTTTTTGATGGTGCTCAGATTCTGAGGGTGCATAGGGTCATTTAATCAGAAAGTCTTCAAGGAGGGCTGGATACAAGAGGAATATAACATGTTAAAAGACATCTCATTTCTGCTATGGTTGGGCAGGTTTTTGCTATGCAGAAGTTGAATGGGCCAGTACTTCTGAAAGCCAGTTTGGGTTCATTGACTGAGCTACAGGGGCTAGACGTGCGTCTGTCTAGATGTCGGGAAATCTTTAAAGATATTCCAACACACATACTCCATGTTCTAATCATGGCGCTATGCTTGTCAATTCCTGCCTTTGACCCAAAGGTGGAATTTTAATAATTTAAACCATAGAACCCATAATTGCTATGCAACTAATGAACTCTTTGGCTTCATCACTAGGTTGGTGGTCTGAGCAAAACACACTTTACATGAGCAAATTTACCAACCTTCTCTTTTTCTCTTTCACTCTTGCCAGATAGCTATTGGTGTATATATTTATGTGTACATTTATATATAAAATGCTACATACACAATGTATAAAATAGAATAACAGAGAAGTAGCACTCACTCTTATAAGAAATTCCTTGATTTCCTGATTTGTCAACTTTGGATAATATCTTTGGCACTTGCCTATGAAAAATGCATCTTTATTTCACCTATATTATCCTACTCCCTACCTTCATTCCCCTAAATATTTGATAGAGGTATAATTTTTCTAATTATTCTCTTGATTAATATTTATATGACATTTGAGATTCAGTTTTCTGTATCGTGAATTTGTGCAGCACATTGAGAATGCCCATTGCATTAAATATTGCTATCAGTGTCCTTTCCTTTTTCAACACCTCTCTCAAGAAACTACTCTGTTTCCTAAAAGCTCTAATATATTTTTGCATTTTCAAGTATGTTAAACTTACATTTTGTTTTTCTACCACGTGTGATTCGTTAGTACTTTGTGTATAGGTTTATCCTAACCATTAAAAACACTTATAGCATTATCATACTGCAGGAATGTGTAGTCTTCTGTACCCTTTTCTAAAAGTTCAATATGTATACATACACATGTATACACACACACACACACACACACACACACAGAGGCACAAGTTTAAAATTGAACGATGCAATTTTATGTTTGTATAGATTAAAAATATATAAATTATATTTAACACAAACAAGACACACACGAGGCACAAGTCTAAAATTGAACGATGTAATTTTATGTTTGTATAGATTAAAAATATATAAATTATATTTAACACAAACAAGACACACACATACACACATATGCCATGTGCCAGGCTCTTTCTCACTGTATAGATACAAATATAACTGATAGATTTAATCTTTTCTGTAATCCTATTGAGGCCATTACCTATTATTATGCCTATTTCATTGCTAAGAGAAATTAGACCCCAAAATGATACATAAACTTCTAATGTCACATAACTAGTTGGTTAGTGACAGCATTAAGATTCAACCCAGGCAGTTTAGCTCCAAAGACTATGTTTTTTTAAATTATCATATAATGTTTCTGTAAGAAGAATCAAGTTTACATGCATTTTAAAATATTACTTATGGGTTTTTCACCATAAAGAATGAAATTGGAAATGAGAATATATAATATCTTGACATGCTGAACCCCAACAAAAAACGTTTTAAACTTCATAATACAAAAGAAAAGTAAATCAAAATGCAGTCATTTTGCAGATATGCTCTTTCTGCAGTGCTGATTTCTTTATTCTATCATGTGCAAATAATTTGTCTTTTTTTCTGAGTTTTAAAACATTGCATTGATCCAACATCATGTACAATTCAGAAAAACAGGTATATTTGGGGACTAAGTTATTTTACATTTTAATTTGCGACCCTAAGTTTCAAGAGATACTTGAAACTAACAACTGATACAAATCTTTATTAGAGTTATTAGCCCAATTAAAAGTAAATTCTTAGTTCCAGTAAGCAGTTAAAGTTAAACATTAATAATTTTCATAAAATGTTCAAAATGACAATTAAAATTGAACATTAATATCATTTGGAATATTGTCAACAATAGTACTTTTATAGAAAACTCATATTTAGATTATGCTGTAGAATATGTACGAATGTGGTACACATAATTCTAACATTAATCCCATTGTCTCACACCCTTGTATAATCTCCCTCTCAAGTGTAAACTGGGCCTGTGACTGTTTCTAGCCCATAGAATATGGCAAAGAGAAGGTATTTTTGAGATGTAATTCAAGACTCTAATCGGTTGGCTTTAAAGTAATCAAAAGGGAGATTGGCATTGGTGAACCTGACTTAATCAGGTGGAATCTTTAAAAGGGTTGAGAGGTGAGAGACCAGACACTCTTGCTGTCTCTGGTTGGCCTTGGAGAAGCAAGCTTCCATGAATTGTACAGCTGCAAGAAAATGAATTCTGCTAAAATCCAAATGAGCTTGGAAGAAGACCCTGAGCCTCAGAGGAGACTGCACCCCAGCTAACACTTGGTTGCAGGCTTTTGAGACGCTGAGCAAAGACAACACATCTCTTTGTATTTACAACCAGTGAATATTATCAATTCATTTGAGGTTTAGCTTGTGATTTTGATCTAAGAAAATTGGAGAGTGGAAGTTTCCTTAATAGGAATATGAAAATCATGATGAAGAACAGTTATTAGTATAAAAAAATGAATTTGATTTTGACGAAATTAAGTTTGAAGGTGTGATACATAGACAGATGGAAATAAGAGAATAGAGTTTGGGTAAAGGAGTTGGGTGAAGGATTCTATGAAGTACACATGTATCATAGAATTGTTGGCCTAGGAAACAGAATGGGATTCTTGCTAATTCTGCTCTTAACCTCCCTTACAACTGGCATACTTAGGACTTTCTTTAAGTTGTTGGTTCACAAACCTGGCTACAATCAGAATCACCACTCAACTTTAAATAAAGATCAGTTCTAAGGCTCTACTCTTCAAAGATTCTGATGTAATTTTGGGGGTGTGCATTAGGTGCATTAGTCCTTTTTCTGTTGCTGATAACATAATTCCTTAAACAGGGTAATGTATAAAGAAAAGAGGTTTATTTCTTATAGTTTTGGACACTGGGAAGTCCAAGGTAGAGGGGTGCATCTGGTAAGGATCTTCTTCCTAGTGAGGACTCTGTACAGAGTCTCATGGCAACACAGAATATCCATGGCATGGGCTGAGTGAGAGTGCATTTCCACATGCTCACTTGCTCTCCTTATAAAGTTATCCATCTACACCCCAATAACCCATTAAACCATTAACTTATTAACCCATTCATGGGGGCATAGACCTCATGAACCAATCACCTCTTAAAAGCCCCACCTTTCAAATATCATGTTGGGGGATTAAGTTCCCACATGAGCTTGGGGGAACATTCAAGCCCCAGCAGGGTGTTAGTATTTTTTAAAGCTGCTCAATTGATTCTAATGTACAGGCAGGATTGAGAGCCACAGGCTTCAGTTATTTCTTAGCTAACATTAGGGTAATTTATCTGCTACAGAATCTTAATATCTTTTAAATTGGGAATTTCTTAGAGCAGCAGTTTAGAATATAATAGAAAAAGTGTCCTGGGAAATCATCTCATTCAACCCCTACATTTTAGAGATAAAGAGACTGAAGGCTTATCATGTCTAAGTAAGTTTTCCAGGGTGAAAATGTAGCCTTGTTTCTTTTCAGTTAAGCCTGTTTTAATCATAGTCTGCATGCAAAATTCTGTATTGAGCAATTAACATTCATTCTCAAAATGTTTCATTGTCTGTTATGAGTTGGTTGCTGAGTTGATTAAGTTAATAACTAATCCTTTAAGGTAATTGCTATTTCCATTTTACAGAGTCAAAGACATCGGTATATTCCCTAATTCATGGTGCCAACAGGTGGTAGAGTCATGATTCAGACCCAATTCTAGCAGATTTAAACATCATGGTCTTTCCATGACTGCTTTCCTGGACTTATCTAATGCTCATCATATACCTAAAATTACCTATTGATTAAACTAGCTAATTCCTGCAGCCTTTCATCAAAGGCTTATTTTGCAACTTTTAACATTATTTTAATTACTTAGAACCCCAATATTTTTGTCATTGTATAATTATAAGTGACATGTTCTGTAGTTTCAAGTGATAAGATAGTTCTAAAATAGTTAGCATTAAATGATAAATGCAATATAATACTGATCTTGTTCTAGAAAATTTTAGGATGTTCACTTAACAAAGTATCTTTTGAGTCATTTTTTAAATTGTAGTCCTGACCTTTAGTAAGTGTTAAACAGGTTTGTTCAAAATTTAATGAGGATGATTTTTCATATGATAGTCATTTTAATTCAGAGTATTACAAAGGATTCAACAATTTTAGTATAAAATAGCAGAACTTGTTACATATGTATGGAGGATGACTAGCTCAGGCTAAATTTTGCACATCTATGGAATCTAAAATTCAATTGGGATTATGTCCAATTTTTTTTAAGCATCATAAGTAAAAGAAAATACATATTCTAAAATGAACCATGGTTTGAAGCTCAAATCTCTTCTCATCCATTTTTTCTTCATGAGTGGCTTCACAAGAATAGCTCTAACCTTTGGGTAATAGGTGAGATTAGAAATTGCCACAAAGCAAAACATGTATACAGTGCTGTTTACCTCTCACCTCATCTCACTTATGGAGTGTACACAGTATGATAGCCAGCCTTGTTTTTAAAAAAAAAAAAAAAAATTACCTCAGGATGCAATAAATGAATCCAACTGAAAAAAGAATACTGGTATCTACATTGTGCTCAGAGTTAAATTAGCAACTAAACTAACCACCATATCCCACTAAAATATTTATTTTAGTGTTTGGATAAATTTAACCATTATTGCACTGCTTTATTTTCCTCACTCACTTTGAGATATTCATTTTTACTGATTATTTATTCATCTGAATATTCATTAGTAGTTCACATTTAACCAGGTGTTTTTTAAACATACACTTGCATATTCGGTGGTCCCCCTTTATCTCCACTGTTTTGCTTTCTCCAGTTTCGGTTACCCTTGATCCATTGAAACATTAAGATATTTTGAGAAAGAGACTGCATTTACTTAACTTTAATTCAAGTATATTATTATAATTGCTCTATTTTATTATTAGTTGTTGTTAATCCCTTTCTGTGCTTAATTTATAAGTTAAACTTTACCATAGGTGTGTATTTATAGAAAAAAAAACATAATATATACAGGGTTTGGTACTCTGCATGATTTCAGGCATCCACTGGGGGTTTTAGAACCTATTTGCCATGGATAAGGGGAGACCACTGTGCATATACATACACACATGAATTTATACATATAAATTTATGTGAATTTCATGTATATAAATATCAATATAAATTCATACACACACACACACACACACACACACACACACACACACATCCATTCAGAGTTGCTCTTCCAGTTAATCAGTCCTGTGTTGGGGCAGGGCCACGGGCCATCCTAGGAACTATGGGGAGTGATACTGGCCATATTAGTCAAATAAGGAAACAATAAAAGGCATAGCCTGTAATATAGGAAGATGAGTATATGATTTGGGAAAATATTGTCTCTTCAAGGTGAATCTATAAGAATCACCTGGCCTATACCTTTTTTTATTTTAAAAATTCCACAGATAATTTTTATTTTCTGCCTCAGGAGAGAATACTGTTCTTGGAGATATGAAGACTTCAAGGGATTTACAATTTGCTTGGAAAAATAATAGTATTATAAATGAAGCAATAATGACCAGATGAATGTGCTAAGTTTTATGTATTTGTTTCTTTCTAGACCAGTGGTTCAAATGTGATTCTCAAACCAGTAGCATCCACATACCTGAGAACTTGTTAAAAATGCAAATTTTAGGCCTCAGCATACACCTACTGAATAGAAACTCTGGGGGTTGGGCCCAGTAACAGGATCTGATACATTGCTAAATTTTGAGAACCACAGACACTAACTATTGTTTCAATTATTCCAAACTTAGTTTTCTTGTTCTGGTAGTTACTACCTTGACGGAGATATGGTTTATGTTTTAGGTATCTTAGAACATGAAGGTACTTCAAGAAGTTTGTGGAAAAATTTGTATTATCTTTCAGGAGGTCTATTTTTCCACAAACTTTTTGAAGACTGTGTGTGTTTGTGTGTGTGTTTGTGTGTGTGTGTGTGTGTTTGTCTTTGTATTTTTCTTTCTTTTCTGCTATTTCATCCCTGTTGGGAAAATAGAATAATTTAATCAGGCACCTCTCCTGGAGCAGGTTGGGGGTGGTGCAGCATTCTTTGTGGGCAAATTGTGTGTGGGTGAAGTTAGTGCACCTGCGCGGCACCACCACCTTGGCTGGGGTTTGCTTTCTTGGGAGGAAACTGCTCCTTGTGGCCACGCTTTCCAACCTAGGGCTCCAAGGACCTGTTTGCTGGTTACCTAGCTCGTAGACCTGCGTGTAAGGGGTCTGTTAACCCAGCCTGGCATGTGAAGGGTCTGGTGACCCAGCCTGGCGTGTGAAGGGTCTGGTGACCCAGCCTGGCGTGTGAAGGGTTCGTGACCCAGTGTATGAATGGGCTTG
>NW_007726635.1:215397-220519 GCF_000696425.1 Galeopterus variegatus | reverse complement strand
ACATCACTAATCATCAGGGAAATGCAAATTAAAAGCACAATGAGATATCACCTGACCCCAGTTAGACTGGCTATAATCAAAAAGACTGAGAAATAACAAATGCTGGCGAGGATGTAGAGAGAAGGGAATGCTCCTACACTGTTGGTGTGACTGTAAATTAGTACAACCACAATGGAAAACAGTATGGAGGTTTTTCAAACAACTACAGATAGATCTACCATACAACCCGGCAATCCCACTTCTAGGTATATACCCAGAGTAATGGAAATCATCATGTCAAAGGGATACCTCCATTCCCATGTTCACCACAGCTCTGTTTACAATAGCCAAGATATGGAACCAACATAAATGTCCATCAATGGATGCTTGGATAAGGCAACTGTGATATATATACACTATGGAATACTACTCTGCCATAAAAAAGAATGAAATTCTGCCATTCGCAGCAACATGGATGAGCATGGAGAAAATTATGTTGAGTAAAATAAGCCAGGAACAGAGAGATAAAAACCTCATGTACTCACTCAAGTGGGAGCTAAGAGAGAAAGAAGGAAGGAAGGAAAGAACACAGTAGTGTGTTGAACTTGCAGAGGGAGAGAACATACCTAGGATTGTGGTGGGGTGGGGGGAAGAGGGGGTGAGGGGAGGGAGGTTGGTGATTAATTGGGTGGAGGACACAGGAATAACTGCAATTTGTGGTAATGGTTATTCTGATAGTATTGATCTGGCCATCACATCTTGGGCACAAGTGGTGACAGTCACTTGAATATGTATAACCAATAAAAGAAAAAATAAATTAAAAAAAGAAGGATAAGACATCAGTTTTAAAATAGCCCCTATCAGAGCCGCATGAATTCTGCTAAAATTGAAGCATGAACAAACATCAAATTTATGGTGAAGCTTGAGTAGAAGAATAGTGAAATTATTGATGCTTTACAAAAAGTTTATGTGTTTTAAAATAGCCCCTATCAGAGCCACATGAATTCTGCTAAAATTGAAGCAAGAACAAACATCACATTTATGGTGAAGCTTGAGTAGAAGAATAGTGAAATTATTGATGCTTTACAAAAAGTTTATGGGGACAATGTCCCAAAGAAATCACAGTTTACAAATGGAGAACTCATTTTAAGAAGATGAATCCTGCAATGGTAGCAGACCATCCACATCAATTTGAGAGGAAAAATTAATCTTCTTCATGCCCTAATTTTGAAGAGAACTGATAATTAACAGCAGAAACAGCCAACACTGTAGACATCTCAACTGGTTCAGCTTACACAATCTAACTGAGAAATTACAGTTGAACAAACTTTCTGCATGATGAGTGCCAAAGCTGTTGTGCCCAGACAAGAGCAGAGTTTTCAATAGAAATTTTAAACAAGAGAAATCAAGATCCCGAAGCATTTTTTTGAAGAATTGCAACAGGAGATGAAACATGCCTTTACCAGTATGATCCTGAAGAGAAAGCACAGTCAAAGCCATGGCTACTAACAGGTGACAGCGGTCCAGTCAAAGCAAAAGTGGACGAGTCTAGAGCCAAAAGTCGTGGCAACAGTCTTTGGGATTCTCAAGGCACTTTGCTGATTGACTTTCTAGAGAGCCAAAAAATGATAACTTCTATTTATTATGGGAGTGTTTTCAGAAATTTAGCCACAGCTTCAGCTGAAAATCACCCAGGAAACCTTCTCCAAAGAGTCCTTTTCCACCACAGCAATGCTCCTGCTCATTTGTCTCATAAAACAAGGGCAATTTTGTGAGAGTTTTGATGGGAAATCATTAGGCATCTACCTTACAATCCTAGTTTGGCTACTTCTGACATCTTTTTGTTTGCTAATCTTAAAAAATCCTTCCCAACCATCCATTTTTCTTCAGTTAATAATGTAAAAAAGACTGCATTGACATGGTGAAATTCTCAGGACCCTCAGTTCTTTAGGGGTGGAGTAAATGGCTGGTTTCATCACTTAGAAAAATGTCTTGAACTTGATGGAGCTTATGTTAAGAAATAAAGTTTGTGTTAAAAAAAAGAGGATACACATAGAATATTGTATCTACTCTATACCAATGAAACAAAAATCTGAGATGAAAAGTGTTGTAACTATTATCTCATACATATTTCCTGATAACTTTCTTGATATTTGTGTCTAAGGGCCATGAGCTGATCAGAGCACCTTCTTAAAATACCTCTGAGGCACTTTGCCCGTGGATCAGTTGCCAGAATCTCTTTGGGGAAAGATGTAGTTTTCATGTAACTCCACTGCACAGGTAATTATTTGACAATTGAGTTAGGATATACATAGGGTACAGAAATATTGCAGAAGAGTGTATTCTCATTTAATCATGAGAATTTCCCTGCTGTAGAGATGGAACTCAGACAGCAGTACTTACACAACGAACAGGAAATTTAACTGCAAAATGTGATTATAATATTAGCTAGTATGTGTTGAATATTCTGTGTCAGACACTCAGCTAATCAGTTTATATGATTATCTTAAATTTACAACTTACATGTTAGGGTCTAGGATTATTCCCAATCTAACAGATGAGGAAACTTAGAGAAGGGGATTTTCTTAAATCACACAAACAGTGGTAAAAATATTTTGGGCTGGCCCTGGATCAATACTATTAATCACTGTAGTTTTCTGTCTTCTGAAGTTCTGAATTCTGATGGGAAATTACTTTAGGAAAACAAGTAAGAAACATACATTCATGGTAAAGGCACCAGGTGGTATGTAAACCTTTTCCAAATTTTTAAAAAAGTATTAATTTTACTGCCAGAGGTTATAGATAAGTTAATTTGCTATAAAGAACTAAATGATAGAATAAATTGTGGAAAATGCATTGCTCTAAATCCCTGGGACTTAAGCCAAGATCCACTTTTGAAATTCAGAAAAATCTCTGTATTTTATGTTCAGTTTGTTTATAACTTGGGGTTCGTTGTTGTTGCTGCTTTTTTAGATTTGAATAAATTACTCCAAGAGGTCAACTATATAAGACTTAAGGATGATATTCCATGAGATATTAAACTCTAAGTCATTTATAACAAGAATAGGGACCTGATGGAGTAGAGGCCTTTGGATGGCACCTGGTTGATGGTTGGCCCTGTGCTATGTCCTTTCCTTTCCTCTCCTTCTTCTGTGCCTATCCCTTGGACAGGTCATGCTGGAATGCAGGGCAAAATAATTTGATTACTCTAATATTTTGAAATACAGTATATTTTTGTTCTTCTCCCCTGTTCCAACCCTAGTCCTGGCATATAACTTTTTAAGTCCTTAGAACCTTCAAAGTGGTGTCCTTTCAAATGCTAATGAGTTGACAGATGGCTGGCAGCCCCTAGGTAGCTTCACAATGGGGGCTGGTCATGGGAAAGACCAAGGCAGAATTAAGAGAGTTGTGACTTTTAGCCACACCCCCCAATCTCCAGGTAAGGGAGAGGGGCTGAATGTTAAGTTGATCACCAGTGGCTGATGATTTAATCAGTCATGATTATGTTATGAGGCCTCCATAAAAATCCAAAGGAACTGGGTTTGGAGAATTTCCAGATAGCTGAAGATGTGGGGGTTCCTGGAGGGTAGTGCGCCTGGGGAGGGCATGGAAGTGATGATTTAATCAGTCATGATTATGTTATGAGGCCTCCATAAAAATCCAAAGGAACTGG
Source organism: Galeopterus variegatus (assembly GCF_000696425.1). Taxonomy (NCBI): domain Eukaryota; kingdom Metazoa; phylum Chordata; class Mammalia; order Dermoptera; family Cynocephalidae; genus Galeopterus; species Galeopterus variegatus. The sequence continues at coordinate 216,867 of NW_007726635.1, read as the reverse complement.
GTTTGGAGAACTTCCAGATAGCTGAAGATGTGGGGGTTCCTGGAGGGTAGTGCGCCTGGGGAGGGCATGGAAGCTCCACACCCTCTCCCTCACATCTCACCTTATACATCTCTCCATCATCTATATCCTTTGTAATATCCTTTGTAGTAAACTGGTAAACATAAGTGTTTCCCTGAGTTCTGTGAGCTGCTCTAGCAAATTCCCATTGTGGGAACTTGGGCTTATATTTGGTTGGTCAGAAGTTGTAGAAGCCCAGACTTGAAGCTGGCATTTGAAGTTGGGCAGTTTTGGGGAGTGAACCCTTAACTTGTGGGATGTGACACTATCTCCAGGTAAATAGTGTCAGAATAGTCTTGAATTAGAGGACAACCAGCTGGTGTCCACTGCAAAATTGCTTGCTTGCTTGATGGTAGGGAGAAAAATCCCACATATTTGGTCACAGCAGACTTTTGTGTTGTTACTGAGTGATAGTACAGGAAGAACAGTTCGCCTTGTTTATTCTTATATTCTCAGTTGGTATCAGAAGTGTTTTGTGAGAGTAGAGTGGGAGAAACTGAGTGCGTCTGTGTGTATATATGTATTGTTACCCTTTACTCTGCCACGTGCCACTGTATAATCTTATATCACATTTAGATGCAAGTTAGAACAAACTTTGTATAGTTTGTGCACTCAAAAAGAGCAGAGACAGTCATGGTGACCTGGCCAACAACTATAACTTGTGTTGGGTACCCCGCCCCCCGCCCCACACTGACACTCTTAAAGTATTCGACCTATAATTTCCAACCATGGTAGCACTTTATTTTCTCCCCTGCCTCGTACTCTTAAAGGATTAGGCCTACTATTTTTAATCATGAGAATGCTTTACTTTCTAGGCATATGTCATGTGCAATATATGTGCCTATTAATCAATTAGGTAGGTGTATAATATACAAGAGTGAATTTTATAGGCTTAAGATTCATGCCTTTAACTGCTACATCATTCTGTATTAGATTATAGGAGTACCTGGTGACTAATGCAGTGAATGTGTCTGAAGATTTGTTGCTCAAATGAATTTTTTACAATAATTTTAAGGGCTTTGGCTTGATTTACCAGGATACCATGCATACTGCGATCCCATCATTTCTCAAATGACTGGAATTAGTTATCATTTTCACCTACATTCTCTTTTAATGAGAAAATTAGCTACTCTTTATTTGCATTGTCCGTGGGGGTAAGTGGTAGGTGCATTGAAGAAAGGAAGGGAAGTGCAGGATTGTGCATTTGTGTCATGTATTTGTTAATGAGCTGAACCCATGGCATTTCCCAAGGAAAATTAAATATGCAAATGAAAGCAATAGCTGAATTAAGTAAGGTCTTTCCATATGTTTAACCTGAGATCCTCTGTAGAAATTATTACTAAAAATGAGTGTTTTGTAATATTTATTTTTCATGGTTATTATTCATCCAGATGGCATTGCTGCAAACAATTA
>NW_007726635.1:201836-214928 GCF_000696425.1 Galeopterus variegatus | reverse complement strand
TTTTGTAATATTTATTTTTCATGGTTATTATTCATCCAGATGGCATTGCTGCAAACAATTACTCAGAAGTTTAGGTGTCCCCAGCAAGCCTATACTGAGCATAAGTAGTGGGTCACTAGGGTCAAATTGAAGAGGGCAAGATCATTGAAAATTTGTCAAATGTTGGTAAATGTACCCAGGTGCACAGCCTGAGACACAAATTGAGTCCTGATGTAAAAGTATCCCAAATTACAGTGGCCCTAAAGCCCCATGTGCCATTTTGATTTTGAGATTCTCTTTTCTCATTGTAATGTTGGGGAGTTTCTTCACTTGAGCTATATCAGCTATATTCTTTACTTCTGACTTTACCATTTCTTGTCTCTATATTGCACTCTGATTTGTCAAAGTGACACTTTTAATGCTTCTAATAATCATCTCCAGGAATTCTGGGACAGGTGAGTTTGACTTAGTTTCTGGCAGATGCTTCTACCTATATGTGATTTTAAAGGAGAAGGAAGGGATGCTGCCCCCTTTTTTACAGTCTATTCCTTTCCTTCATTTGAAGTCTATTCCTTCCCTTGAAATAGCTTTCCTTTATTTGTTGCATCAGAAAAATACAAAACGTAACACTATGCATATTTATTATCAACACCAGATTATAATATCATTTCTGGAGTACTGAGTATATGAAGGCGATATGATGTATGATTTAATCTTTAAGTAAACATACATGAGGGTACTTCAAAAAATTTACATAAATAATTTATTATCATTCAATTTTATTTTTCCATGAACTTTTTGAAGTATCCTCATAAGCACATTAATTTTCTTTTTTTTTTAAACCAAGGACAAAAATAAGTTTGAAATTAGTAGAATAAATTATCTAAAGATGTATTTCTTAAAAATAGTATATCTCATATGCTGGGCCACTTCTAACCCATATCTTATGCTTGTACAAATAAGAAAAGAAAAAAAAAAAGGTTCACTTTAGTCAAGACACTTCCACCTTTCAGAAAATTAGCAGAATATAAAGATTTTTGTAAAAAGAAAGACACTTCACTGCCACCTGCAGGAAAGTTTTGTTGTAATACAGGAGTCTGTAATGGTTATGACATAAATAGTGTCCCCTTAGATGTGCTGTCCTTGTGCAGTCGAGTTTACACAAACATACATAGCAGCCCTGTTGGGACGGACGTGAAAACAAATGCTCTTAGTTCTAAGCCCTTCTGCTTCACTGTGCCATACGAGTTTATGAAATATCTAGCAAAACCTTGTCACCTCATATTTTCTAGGCAAAACTGTTAAATGCTTTCTGTCCTCATCCCTAGTCGATACAATACACACTTGCCTTTTATTCCACCATGATTACTTCTGATGGCTGATTTCCATTGTTGCTGTCTAGCTCCTGAATATCCACAGGTCGAAAGGAATTTTACAAGGACTGGGTGCAGAAAATAAGTGAAGTCATGGAAAAATGTAAATCTGGCTTCTAAGTTATTTTAAAACCTTTAAATGTAATACCATTTTTTTTTAACTTACCACACAATAAGAAAAAAGAAAAAGAAAACCAGGCTCCACTGTTCCTGAAGCTACTGGACATTTGTAACAATGAACCATATTTGAAGACAGAAAGTTTGTGAAAGGCAGGGAGTGCAGGCCCAATACTGAGTAGGCTTGGTGTCTGTTTTGAATTGTCTGTGTTTCTATTACAGCCATACTTGTTAGCTACTTTGCATAACAATTTAGATCATATTAGCTCAAACCAAATTCTTTCTTTTCTAACATGAGGAATTACATGCACTGATGGTTGCAGGTAAGTATTTGGAGAATGTCGTTTTTTGATGCACTATTTTTAGAAACAGACTCCTGTTGTCATAGCACCTCAGATTAGACTACAACCACCAAACAATTCAGGCATAAGCTAACAGTGATGCCTGTCCTCAGGGGACATTCCCAGCAAGCCAGTCTATTTGCCTATTTTCCTTATCCCCTTCCCCCCAACTCCACATGCAAAGGTAATAGTAAGCAATTCAAACTGCATTTCTGTCTGAACTAATCAAATCGTAATTTGACCTACATACCATCCATTTTTGTACCATGCTTTTTCCCTGTGATAGGAGCACAGAATATCAGAGTTGGACAGAACGTTAGAGATAAACTGGTATCCCGAGGTTTCATTTACAGTTGAAAAAACAGAAACCCACAGACATTAAATGAATTTCTCAAGGATGAAGTTCTGTTAGGAGCACACAACTGGAGATAGAACGTTAGTCTTCTGATTTAAAGCATAACATTTTTTTTTTATTACATTACATAGCTATTGCTACACTGAGTTGGCTAAAATTGTTTTCAAAAAGAAGCACAAATATATTTCTAAGTAAATATTTATAGCACCAACAATACTCTATTACATTAATAAAGTCTATTAACATAAGCAACTTGATTGTTTTTTACTCTTTACAATATGCTACTAACTAGTAACCATGGTCTATGCTACCAAGGAATTTAATGTTGATAACACAAGATTATTACACACCAGCAGCATTTCTGTGGCAGCTTGCTACATCATTCTCTTCTTAGTGGTTCTCTGGACAAAGAAGCCATTCTGTACTTCAGTCAATTCACTAAGGTAACTTTGTAAAGGACCAGGTATTGTGGATTGTATATCACCTTGGAGAAATTCTGAAAAGCACTCAGGAGTCACACGAGGATATTTTTGACAAAATGAAAGAATTTCTACTGAATTAGAAATTTTGGTTGGATGTCAGTCAGGTTAACCATTAGTCGGTATTCATCTGTTTTGTTTCTTTTTTAAAAATGTCATCTACCTCAAATATACCATATCAAATATAGTTTGCCACTTGAAAACCCCCAATTTCTATCATGGATTTAAAAAAAAAATACAGAATTGTAAAAAATTGCATCCTCAATAATATTCCTTTATTTTTTCATTTAATAAATATTTAACATCTAAAATGTATCCCATGCTGTGGCAATATGAAATCAGGAATCTATAAACTGATGAACCAAAGAGGGACACAGGCTCTAGAGCTATAATTGCTCTGAAAGGATATTTCCAAGCTCTCATGTGTGCCATAATTCCTTAGAGATAATTCCCTTGTGGAATTGTGTGTTGTACCATTGGGTACATCGTCTGAAGAAGGTAAGTTTTACTCTGAATAGCAGAACTGAAAATTAAAGAAAAACATCTGCACACAAATTGTGCCAATCATCAGAGCATTTCTGGGAAAAGACAATTTTTCCTATGGGCTTGCTCGTCAAATCTTCCTGAGTATGTTTGACAGTGACATCAGGCATTTTTCATTTCTACTGAAATGAAACAGAATATTGATGGATAACATTTCTATTGCTTGCCCCACAGAAGAAAGACATTTATTAGAAGTTAAGATAAAAGACTTCAAAGAATTCACACATGACGTGCAATATTCTCTCAGTTCTCTTAACCTTATATTAGAATTTTAAATAGGCAAATATTTCTGTTTACAGAAATATGTCAGGTTGAATAGCATCTTACTTAATTTACTGATTTTTAAAACAGTCTCAAATGAAAACAGGAGGTAAGTCACTACTTATGTTAGTTCAAACATGGAGGGATTTATGAAATGGAAAGGGAAAAATGTCATTTGAAATTATGTTTTACAATCTTTAGTGGAACAAAAAAATGTAGTGTTGTCTCTTGAAAACATTATGCTGTTTTTTTCCCCTAGCTGTTAAGAAAATGTAAATTACATGAAGAAAATAGGTTAAAAAACAATGTGTTTAAGAGTGAGTTCTTTTGTATTCTAAAAACAAAGCATTCCATGCCTGGATATATACCCAAGAGAAATGAAAACATATGTCTACACAAAACTTTGTATGTAAGTATTTACACATGCACTATTCACAATAGACAAAAGGTGGAAACAACTCAGATGTCCATCAACACATGAATGAAAAATAAAATGTGGTTTATCCATAATAATGTGGAATATTATTTGGCAATAAAAAGAAATGAAGTACTGATACATGTTACAACATGTATGAATTTTGAAAACATTACATTACGCTAAGTGAAAAAAGCCAGTCACAAAAAACACCACATATTGTATGATTCCAGCTAAATGAAATGTCCAGAATAGGCCAATGGATATAGAAAGAAAGCAGATTAGTGGTTGCCTGCTGCTGGGAGAGGGATAGGGAAAAATTACGGGCGACTGCTAAAGGGTATGGGCTTCCCTTTTAGAGGTATAAAAATGTTTTTAAAATTACATAACTCTGTGAATATAATAAAAAACATTTAATTGCTTAAATGGATCAGTGGTACAGTAGATGAATAATATCTCAGCAAAGTTGTTCTTAAACACTGCCTAGAAAACAGAAAATTCGCACACAGAATAACAAAAAGAAAAACAAAAAATCTAAAAGTATTCCATATCATAAGAAATATTTGCATTTATGAGTATTGCCTAGTGATTGCTTATCAGTTTATGACAGAGCACTTGAGATGATAATTAAGAATAATTTTTCATGTTATTTTTGTGAAGTTCAATGTTCTTATAAACATTATATTCTCAGAAGTCATCAAGATACTCAGTGAATTGTTCTTTATATTTTAATTACTCAAAAATCAACAGTAGAAAAATGAACCGTTGGGATACCTTAATTAGTATTGCATAGTATTTGTAACCCCTCAAAAATGTCAGTGCAAATTTAAATACATTGTTTTTCTTTTCAAAAACATATATATTTATAAAATTATATTTTAAGTGAATTAAAAATTGTAAACATTAAAGAAGATTAAATGTAAGTGTGGATAAACATGACTCAAGTACCTCTGTCCTTAGTTTAGTCTGTTAAAATAATGGGTCCAAGAATTTGAGTAACTTTAGGGAAAAACTTTACAATGTCAATTTCAGATAATTTCTCAAGTGGTCAGCTTCTGGAATGAGAGCCTTTTGGTTAAAGAAACGAGAGGTTTGAGAATGTGATTTTACCCTTTAGGACCACGAGGGCTTTATATTTCCACTTAAACCAGTGATTCTTAGCTGGGGGAAAATTTTGTCCCGGGGGATATTTGGCAGTGTCTAGAGACATTTTTGGTTGTGACATTGTGGGTGGGGGATAGGAGCTGGGATTGGTGTTCCTGGTATTCAATGGGTAGAGGCCAGGGATGTTGCTAAATATTCTATAAAGTACAGGACACAAAACACACCACAGCAAAGAATGTCAGTAGTGCTGAAGTTGAAAATCCCTGCCCTAGATGAGCATATATATTTAACCAACCCACCACCTCTTTTGTCCCCCTTTGGTAAAAGCTGGTTTAAGGTGGGTTTCTATCACTTAAAATCGAAAAGGTGGCATATAAAAGACAATAGGAGTTAAAAGAATTGTTCAGCACAATGGTTAAATAGGACTTCTGGGACAAAAGGATACTAGGAAGAGGATTTAAAAACAGGAAGCAGACAATGAGAAACAGGTGAAGTGTGCTAGATAAATGGAACTGAGTAGACACTGGACTGGATCAAAACAAACCTATGATGAAGTGAGACCAGTCACTCTGCCTCATGTGGAAAAAAGAGCTGGAGGTGGATCAAAAAGACACTTGATAACAGATTGTGACCAGCCTTGAATGTCAAACCCAGAAACACTGAAGAGTTTTTGAGTTAGAAGGAATAGTATTTTCTGACAACTTATTTTTAAATCCATACAAAAACTATTAGTTCATAGTTGCAATTTTAGAAAATTTTAAAGTTGTAAAAAAAAAAAAATGCTACCACTCAGGTAAAATCACTATTTCAGCGTATTTGCTGACAGATCGTTCTCTATAAATAAATATTTTGCATGAATACACAAGATCATTACGTATTGTGATTTTCATTTTCCTTTTATCCTATTTATCTAATAGTGAATGTCTCAGAGTGTGGAAACTATTCCAAAATTTTAATGGCCATGTAAAGTCTCTTAAATGTATATACTATATTTTATTTAATAATTTTCATATTGTCGGCCTTTCTGTTATGAATTTTTTTAAAAATTAAATAAGACTATAATGAACATCTTTGTGCATAAAATATTATATTTATTATTATGAGGAGAGTCAGATCAAATATATAAACATTTAAGGCTCTTGATACTTAATGCCAAAATGTTTTAACAAACATTGTAAAAATTTATATTCCTTTCACCAGTCTAGAAATAACTCCTAGCTATTCTTAAAATTGAAGGTAATTATTAAATAAGAAATGTCTTGGGCAAGAATTTTCTTCTTTTCTCAAATTTTGCTAGTATGTTCCAATCATTTGCTATCTGTTGCTATTTGAAAAACTTAACCACTAAAGAAATAAATAAATTATGAATCAATCTGTTTGTTCATAAACCAAACTTCTAATAACACATTTATCTACGATTTTTGTTATTGCTTGAATCATAGTTGCTTTTTATATAAATTTCATCTTAACATCTACTGTTAATTAAGATGCTAGTGTTCTTGAAATAGTGCCTATCATTTGTATATCTCTTATTTATTTGTATTCAACCTACTTCCAAAAATGTTGGTGTAAGTCCGTCTACCCACCATCCCTGACTACCCATAAAGGCAGGAATTTATTTCCTAGATTCTTCATGAATTCTCCTGACAGTAGTTTGACAGCTTCTAGAATGTTCTTAATAGCCCTTATACTCTTAAATTTTTAACCCAGCACTAACTTATCTAGGTTAGAGATTTTTATTTATTTATGTATTTTTGCTAAAATTAGCTTGCAACGAAGAACTGTTCTCACTCTACCTGTAACTGTAGTTTCCTCTCACGTTCAAGTTCAATGCAAATTGTACTCTTTGCTAAATGTTTTCTTTCTACACTCTGCTGTCCACATCCTTCACCCCACCCCTGCCCTCTCACTCCACACAATCTTCATGTTATCAGTTCCTCTTTATAGTAAAATGCTTCCCTCAGTTAATAACATTAACTGGGTTTTTTCTTAGATATAGCCCACATAAATTAAAAGGGACATATTTGGGTCAAAATTATTCTCATTCAGTATTCAGTGTCACACAGGTCATTTAAATTACCATGTTTCTTAGCATTGTACATTTTCTTTACTGCATTCTCTTCACTCTCATATTGTAGAGCCACATATACAGCTGGAATATCATGTGATCAACAACATTGGACACTTTCTATTAATATTCATAATAATTATAATATTCATAAGATATTTTCAAATTTTTGGTTTCCTTATCAAGGGCTATTTTAGTTCTTAACATTCCTTAGATGGGTGGGTTTATAATTCGCTTAGCAACTGTGCTTTTTAAAGCACACTTGAGTGCTTTTTAAAATTTTGTTCTAACTTGGGTCTGTGTGTTCATGCATGTGTGAGAGTATTGGTCTCATAGGATTGTGGAAGAGCTTTTGGGTGAGGTTTCTGTTATATTTTTATTTTTCTAGTTAATATAATTTTAGTAATATATCCAAATTTATACAGTCACTAGCATGAAAAATAAATTTGGAGAAAAACAACCATTTTCTATTCTGTTCAATGATGAAAACTTGGCATTTTGTGGCAGACTATCTGGATTAATGTAATGCTGATTTCACTTATAATGCAACTTCTGATAACAGAATTGATTTTTCTGCTTTGAATTAGTTCATCTTGATCAAGGTATTAGTTAGCTTTTGATATATAACAAACTACTCCAGAACTTATTGACTTAAAACAAGTGTCAGCAAACTGTTGCCCATGGGCCAGATCGAGATGCTGTCTCTGTGTTTATTTTTGCTTCTTGTTTTTGTAAATAAAATGTTACTGGAACACAGCCATGCCCATTTATTTACTTATTGTCTATGTCTAACTTTGTGCTACAGTGACAGAGTTGAATAATTGTAATAGAGAACACATGGCCCACAAAGTCTAAAAACACTTTCTATCTGGCTTACTTATTGTCTATGTCTAACTTTGTGCTACAGTGACAGAGTTGAATAATTGTAATAGAGACCACATGGCCCACAAAGTCTAAAAACACTTTCTATCTGGCCCCTTTCAGAAAAAGTTTGTTCACCCCTGGCTTGAAACAAAACTGGTTTGTTAGCTCACAATTCTGCCAGGAATTTGGGCGGAACTCAGCTGAGCAGTTCTTTTAATGGGCTTTCCTGGACTCACTCCTGTGGTCACAGTCAGCTGGCAGGTTGGCTGGAGGTTGGTTGGTCGAAGAGGGTCTCACTCACATGTCTGATGGTTGGTCGGGGTGACCAGGTCAAATGTTCTCTGTAGGTTAGCCCAGGCTTATTCATTTAGTTGCTGTTGCAGGACTCCCAGAAGTAGAGAGAGAGAGTAAGCTCTATTGAGCAGGAAGGTTTCAGGTCTCTGCTTGTGTGATATTTGCTGTTGTCCCATTGGCCAAAGCAAGCCACAGTGCCAGGCCAACCATCAATGTGCACAAGATGCAGGTAAGGTGTGGATCCAAGGATGCATGACCAAACTGGAGGCTATCACGGAAAAAGCCCACCACGGTCAACTTAATTTTATAGAGGAGAAGAATGAGTCCAGAGAAGTAAGGTGACTTGCCCATGCTCTCATAGCTAGTTGGGGTCTAAGCCTGTTGACCCAGAATCTCCTGATTTCTAGTACAACTGTTTATTTTGCTCTTTTTTAATGCCCTTCAGCTCATCGTCAATGAACAATTACCTAACACACAGGGATAGAATTGCACAGTAGCTACCAACATGGACTTGGATTTCAGACCTCAGTTTTAACTTGGCTTTACTACTCTTTAGATGACTTTGATCAAGTCTACTGAACATGTCTCCCCCATCACATAGAGATGACAGCGCCTACCTCATAAGCATGTTTGATGAGTAAGTGAGATGAACTCTGTAAGGTATTACCATAGTACCAAATCAGTGTAAGTGCTCAAACATTCCTAGGCACCATTAGTGTTATTATCCCACCTTATAGTTCATTGAGCTTTCTTCGTATGAAATATATTGTTTATTCTTTAACATTTTTCACCATTTCATTCAAGCTCCCAAATTGGTTTCTCTATACTTTCTTCTTTCTAGATGACCGATTTTCAAGTAATCTCAGTCTTAATCTTTAGAGCCTAGTTTGTCAATTAAGTGCTTTAATATGTATATAGCAGGTGGCCTTGTGATATTAAGTAGCATTTTTGGCCTTTGAACATCTCTATTTGATCCTGGGACATTTTAGAGGGAAGGCATTATTTGCTGGACAGATTGATTCCCTAATGCTACATATTTAGCATCAAGATATTCTAAAAGCAACTACTGAGTTTATGGGTTCTAGAAGGTGCAGCTTATTTTCTTATTCGCAGTGAGCCAGTACACCTCAAGGCTCCCATCTTCTTTGATACCCAGTGCAGAGACAATTCTGTCTTGTTGCTTCTATATATCCCCTATTGCTTTACTGCCACTGTCACTTTTTATAAAGGAAACCTGAGTTCACGTAGAGAATCCCATTTCTTTCTTACACTGTTAAACCTCGTTATTAGCATAATTGTTTTAGATTCTCTGACTTGATTTTTTTGAAACACTAGAATTCACACTTATTACTTCCATTGGAAAATATAAAAATATACTAGTAATATTTTTTATAAGCTTATATTGGTTCAAAGTAAATGACAACTGTCTACATACATCAATCTTTGACTTTGTTCTCCATCATTTTACTCAATCTTTGTATTGTTTTATTTTTTGCAAGGTTATGTTGTGACTTTCTCTATATCTGAGTCTATGTCTGATTCCAATGCCATAATTTCAATACTCCACCAGGGTAACTCAATTTCACATGTTCATGAAATTAGCAGTGTCAGTTAATGAGATAATTGACTTATGTTATTTCAAATAACATTTGACATTTAACTTTTTTTACATTTGAGAAAGCATGTGTCATGTGAATTAGGCAATTCCTTTGCAAGCATGTGTCTAATTTTTAGGATCCTCTAGGTTTTTGTTTTGTTTTGTTTGAAACTATTCTTTAAAAGTTAGTTTCATTTTAATAACAGAATTTATGGTTTGTTTACAAAAAAATGACCATATGTATGCCCTAGGTACTGTAATTCCCTTGAATACCTAAGGATTAAAAAGAGTAGCAAGGAAATCACACTTAAAATTTTAGTTTCTTTTCTAAACTGCTGGCAAGGAACAAACAAGGCTATTAGTATAGACTTGTAATAATGTGCAGGATAATGCTGCCCTTAAAGGAAATTTCCAAGTGCAAGTACAATTTCCCTTTTGTTAATTATCCTAACAGGAGCTTAAATGCCCTTTCTCTGTTATGAAAATCTGGAGGAGCGTAGAATAGTCTCATGAGTTCCAAGGGTAAGTATCATCTTGTGATGACATTCGCAGACACACAAATGTGTGTGTCACATGACTCCAGACCTGGGCATTCTTCAAGAGCTCAACTCTTGATAACCTGGAAGGAAGGGATCCACGGATTTAAGCTTACATGATAAAATCTGGACTTATTTTTAAAAATTTGAGGGAAAAATAAATCTTAATTGGAGAGAATAGAATTTAGACTCTATGTCTACTAATGAAAAACCTGAGATCTGGAGTAGAGAAATTCTTCTGCAAAGTGTCAGAGCTAGCTACTAGTAAAAGAGGGACTCAATTAGGACAAGACTGTGGAACCTGACATTGTACCAAAGTGTTTTCTTGGGCTGGATAACGTTCTGAAACTTCTCAAGAGATTCTGCTTATTTAGTGCTGGTCCACATCCTGGACCCAACTTCCATGGTCATGACACAGGGGAGTAACAATCTAAGTAACAATCTAGTCACATTTATGGTTGCCAGAATTAACACATGAAAACACAGGGTACTTACTTAAATTGTAATTTCAGATAAATAGATTATTTTTAGTATAAATATGTCCCAATATTTGTTATCACAGGCAGCTTCGAAATGAGATCTGCAGGTACCACCACCACAGAGGAGTACTGGAGGGTGGAAATGGGTGGGGTTGCCTGTCTGGGAACCTGAGGAGATGAACACAGCTCTTCTGTCAAAGGGATCATGGTTGATGGATCTGATGCTTGTACGTACCCAATCTGGTGTCTCAGTATGGCAGAGGGGGTCCATGCAACAGGCCATGTTTAGAAGTGTGGCATCATGTGGTAGATTCTCGGCCTGGAACTTTGGGAAGGAAACCTGAGTATCTGGAAAAGGGAGCTAGGGAACCAAGCAGGTGATCAGGATCCAGCCTATAAAGCTGAGTTTCTGGGCAATTTTGTAATTGAATGAACACGTTCATTTGATGGGAAAACTAAAGTAGATACCCACTTTTTATTAACCCATTATTATTAACATAATAATGACAATTTAATGGAGAGTCATAAAGAAAGACTGTGAACTAATTGATTCAGAAAAATTGTCATCAGATGATATTGTGAACTTCTGACACTTTTTCCATTTGGGCTCAGGAATTGAATGGGGCTGATCCTAAAGGGGAAAAATAGCAGATACTCTTATCTAGAGGGTTTGTTGATTCTTGGGAGACAAGAATAGGAACAGAGGTCTTTGAGACCTTTGTATAAGTAAGGTATTATCCCTGGATTCCATAATAGAGATATTTTGAAGTCAACAAAAAGATGATAACTGCATATTGGTGAGGAGGACAAAGAATGTCAGGTAAGAATCACATGCCTTCTAAAATGTAAGCAAATAAGCTCAGAATACTGTTTTAAAGTTGAATTTATCATCATTTTTTTGAGTTCTAATCTATTCTCTACCATACAGTAAATGCTTTTAATGAATTATAAATTAAGCATGAAACAGGAAAACCGTGGTGTATTCAGTTGTTTCCCCCCTCTTTAAATTCTTAACCACAAATTGTTTTTCCTTGGGTATGAAAGGGAGAGAGTGAGACAGAATCAACACCTGACAAAACTTAAACCATACTCTGTTGCCTATTTGTATGCTTTACAAAAATTTGATATTAAAAAGATATAGGTGCAGGTAAATATACAGAAATGAGTATTCAGATGATTGTTTGTTGGCTTGCAAGTACTATGCATAAAAATTATCACTCTTGTTGCTTTTATAAGCATTATTTAATGAAAGTGCATGTATAAAAATACCTAGATTGCTAACATTAATTGCTTCAAGTTTCATGATGATCTAAATACATTATTAGTGATCAGCACTCTTTGGGTATTATAGCAAGACCACCTCTTATAACCCTATGTTCCTCTGTTCTCTTATGTTACAGTATTCTCTCTTCAGGGCTTCCTCATGTTTCAACCTGGTGAAACTACATTAATGCAACATTTCTCACCCTCCTAAAACCCCTCTGCCTCCACAACCATGCAGAGTAAACCAAATAGAGAGGCTTCCTAAGCAGAAATCCATCAGAACCGGAGTTCTGAATCACTACCCTCAATTTGCAGCCTAGTCTTTCTGTTCTCTCTTACCCCAGCTACAACTAGTTTAAGCAATAAAGGAGGTACACTGCGTTCACATATCCTATCTATGAAAAGGGCAGGAATGAAACGTGCTGGAGTATGGTTGCTGTTAAGGGGAGTGGAAATCTGTCGACTTCTCTCTCTCTCTCTCTCTCTCTCTCTCTCTCTCTCTCTCTCTCTCTCTCTCTTCCTCTCAACTTCTCTCTATCCTCCTACTCTCCTTCCCTTCCTTACTTTTCTTGCATAGTTGCAAGTGTGCGTGTGAGCACACACACATTCTCTCTCTCTGAATGCTTATTTCATTATTTTCTACTGCAGAAAGTTTCTTGGATTTGTTTTTTTAATACCTTGGGCACATATGGCCATTATCATCCTAATGTTTTAATTGGTCTTTAGTCAGTCAGTTAACCTCATCTGAGTTTTAAAATTCTCAGAGGAGGATTCAGATTGGCCTGGCCCAGATGAGGTGAGTAGGGGCTTGAGCACCCATGATTGGTCCAGATGAGGCAGGCGTCTTTCCTCTCAGATCTTACAGCTATTCTAGCAGAGAAGAGCAGGGGAAAGAGGAAATGTATTATGGCACCATGTAAATCATTTCGATTTTGTCAGTCAATCCAAATTGCCCCCCTTGTAGTTCTGTAAAATATTCCTATCATTTCTTTTTTTTTTTTTTTTTTTTTTTTTTTTTTTTAGA
>NW_007726635.1:199765-200604 GCF_000696425.1 Galeopterus variegatus | reverse complement strand
GGTGATCCTGACACTTTTCCCAGCAATTTTGCTGTGAAAAAGTGCTACTGATTTCCTGTAACTCCTGGGAACCTTTCACTACTAGTACCTCCTCCCCAGTTGGAGGGCTAAGACTTAAATTACATAGAAATTTGGGTGAAGGCAGCAATGAAAAATTGTGCTGTGGACCAGATGTAGGCAAATTGTGAGAGATAAGTAACCTTCTCTCTTTGTATCTCAGTTAATTGAGAAGCAAAAACCTGTCTAAAATCAGTACATGTTAATTTCTTCACTCATTAATATATCTTATTATTCTAATAAAATTTATTAAGCATTAAGCCAGCCACTCTACTTGGTGGAGAAAAATTAACATGTTTTCCTGTCCTTACAGGGCTTTTAGTCTTGAAGAGGATACAGATACTAACCAAAATTCACTTTAATATAAGCGCTATAAGGCATGGAATTTATTGATCTGAGAGTGTACAACAGGGCATTTACCATAATTTGAACATGATAAGGACAGAAGGGTCAAGAAGGTGATGGAGCTGGTGAAGAACCAACAGGAGTTAAATAAGTGAAGGATAGTATTTGTATGAAATGGGTGAGGTAGTGATAGAAATTGCTGGAGGAGAAACACTGCATGCAAAGGTGCTGTGGCAAGAGGAAACCTGGGATTTTCAAGAGGCACATGATGAATAGTGAACCTGGAGAAGCAGGTAGAGCATGTTAGGAATTCTGTCCTGCACCCTGTAGTGTGGTTGGTCACTAAGGTTTTTGGCAGGAAGGAGACTTGGTCAGTTATCTATTAAATGATAAGTTGAACTTCTCATGTCATTGACATAAACTGTGAGGCAAGTATA
>NW_007726635.1:197518-199751 GCF_000696425.1 Galeopterus variegatus | reverse complement strand
TATCTATTAAATGATAAGTTGAACTTCTCATGTCATTGACATAAACTGTGAGGCAAGTATAGCCTAAATAAAATAACAAGAACCACTTGACAAAGTTATTTAAGATCACCTCATTTTAAAGAGCAACACTTTGAGTTTAGCAGGCCAGATGTAAAAGCACTTTGTGCTGTGCCCAGCTAATTAAAGATTCTTGCTAATTGTTGTTATTTTCCACTTCCTTTTCTTTGTATCATGTCTACAAAGCCATGTTTTCTTATCAGATATATTAGAGCTACCAGAATTTGAATAAACAAGGAATTTCATAGAGCATAAAAGCAAGTAAAAAAATTATAATGTGTATTTAGTTTTTTTCCTTTCTTTTTTCTTTCTTTTTTCTTTTTTTTAAGTCAGCAGAAGAGGACAGAGATTTGGTCCTTTTAACTACCATAGACTTCGCTTTTTGGTGCTTGTCAGGAGTCTCCTGGGAGACAGTCACCAGCCAGAGGCAACACATGTAAACAGTAGTTTATAGAAATTCTGTGTACCTGTGGGTCCTTGTAATTCCCAGGACAGGAGGGAAAACGGTGTCAGGATATGTGTTCAGCAGGATATCTCTAACCTCGTACTTTCCTTTCTACATCTGGCAGTCAAAAAGATCCCCGTCCTTTTGGGAACCTTTTACTCTATTTGTAATGCAAAGACAACAAAGATAATTGAAAGTCCTCAGTCATCCTGATTGTCACCAAGAACAGACTTCCTCTAAACAAAAGGCTGATGGGACTAAATTGTTTTTATGCTTTATTCATTTACCATCTAGTAAAGATGTTAAAGCACACACACAGAGATGGCCATCAGCCTGGCAACAGTAAAAATAGATAAAGTCCTGGCTATTTGACAAACTGGAACATTCACCCTGAATAATTAGTTGCCCCAAATATTAAACAAAGATATTTTGTTATGTAATTCATATTGTTTATCACCAGGGGAAAGATTCAAAACACTATTAAGCACATTTTGGTAAATCAAAGCCTTACAGTTATTACTTTTGGTTTTTAAATAACTTATTTTAATGGGTTCAGTTGCTTACTTTTATATGCACCCCACAAATGATTTGCCACCTTACAACAAACACCCATTTATACATGATGAAGTATAAATAAATAACAATTTAGAATCAGATATAACTGTGAGGTAGATTTGTTCTCAGTGGACAGTATGATGATTAGCTAGAGCCTTTATTTTTTATTTATTTTTTTTAATTTGCTAAGAAAAGATGCTTTCTTTAAGGTTAAATGGCAACATTTTATTGTCTTCCACATAATTAAATTTCTGTAGCTATATAGTTAGGGTTGATTTGTCTTATTTAAAGTTTTATTCTTTTCTCTGACTTAAAAAAGAAAAAAAGCTGAATTGCTGGCAGGAGTGATATTCTGTTTTATAGAATTATTATGGACTTCTTTCCTGACTGAAGAATATTTCCTCATAGCCAGAGAAGAAAAATAAACACACTTTATTCCCTGTGGAAATTACAGGGTTTGCATTCTAAAATGTGTGTATAGCCCTGTATTCAAGGAATATCTTTCCTTTTTTTTCTCACCAATACACTTAAGACAGTAAGCTTCTCCTTACAGAAGTCCACTTTATGGTGGCTGTTACTCCCCAAATGTCACTCTTTGATAGATACACTTAAGACAGTAAGCTTCTCCTTACAGAAGTCCACTTTATGGTGGCTGTTACTCCCCAAGCAAATGTCACTCTTTGATAGAAAATGGCACTCTTTGATAGATTTTTTTTTTTTCTTTGTCCAACATATTTTTCTTGAAACACTCAGACTCTAGCTCTTATATATATGAACCTGGGTGATGCAACTGAATTATAATTAGCGTCTCAAATTCAGACACCAGTACCATGTTTAAATTGGAGGAGAAAGATTGACTTTTAGTTTTATGTGTCAAAGAATTGGTTGGTTGCATTTTTCTAAGCAGCTGAGCTTTGAGTGAATGGTTACCCTCAAATTTTCTGGGCAATTTGGTTACTACAGGCCTTGTCTTCTATATTGAGTCAGAACTTCTTCTAGCTGACCACATAAGAGGAAGGGCATTAAATTCCTGGTACTGTGGCAATTGCTGATGGAAATGCTTTTCTTCTCTTGACCCTAGGAAGAAGGACTCAGTTTTAAAAGCATTTACTTTTATGGGGACCCAGAGCGCCTTAAGACATGTATTTGCCCTCTTCTTCTCAATTTTATGCCAAA
>NW_007726635.1:195646-197284 GCF_000696425.1 Galeopterus variegatus | reverse complement strand
ATGGGGACCCAGAGCGCCTTAAGACATGTATTTGCCCTCTTCTTCTCAATTTTATGCCAAACTATGCTCAGAATGGTGATGTGTCATCCCCTTTCTTTCTGGGTATCAAAAGTTTTTAAAAAATAATAACAATTGTGAATCTCTGTATCTGCAAAAGGTCTATTCATGTAGAGAAAAAAAGAAAACAACAAAAATTATTCAGCTCTGTAACTATATTTTTAAAAAATCAAACATTCAGGAACATATTTGATTAGCCTATTTTTAGTAAAAATAATAATAAAAAAAAAAAGAAACTTGGTGACTATGTTGGTTGTCTACTGCTGTGGAACAAATCATCCCAAACAGTGGCTTAAAGCAATACTGATTGCTCATTTGTATCTCTCATCATTCTGGGGGTGACTTGGTTGGGCTTGGTGGTTCTCTCTCAGGGTTTCTTCTGGAAATGGAGTCAGACAGTGAAGGAGGCTGGAGTCACTTCAAAGGCTTTCTCACTCACAGATCTGGAAGCTGAAGATGGATGTTGGCTGGGACCCAACTGGGATTGTTGGCTTAAATGTGTGCATATAACATCTACATGTGGCCTGTGGTTACTCATAGCATGGTGACTGGATTCCAAGAGTAAAGAGATATATAGAGAGAAAGAAAGAGGCACAGACACTTGATCCCATTTAATGATCTAACTTGGGGAAGCCACATAACTTCACTTCCATCATGCTCTCTCTATCTGTTGAGGCTGTCACAAAGTTCCACACACCTTCACAGAGAGAAGACATAGACTGCATCTCTTTCTCTCTCTTTTTTAGGTTTTTAAATGTTTTTATTTTTATTTTTAATTGACAAATAGTAAGTGCATATGTGTATGGAGTAAAATGTGATGTTTTTATACATGCAAATATTGTGGAATGTGCAAATAATGATAATGAACATATCCCTCAACCCGCATACCTATCATTTCTTTGTGGTGAGGATGTTTAAATTCCACATGTAAGTGAGATCATGCAATGGAGAAGTGGCAAAGACACATTGTGAGATGTGAACTGTTGTTGTGACCATTTTAGGAAAACTTAATCTGCCACAGTGACTCACTAAGGATCCCAGAGTGAATCCCTCGTAATAAAAGCTAACTTTTATCGCATACTTATCATGTATTTGGTGATTTATATGCATTGTCATTCAATTCTCACAATGTCCATCCAAATAATGTGAATCCTGTTGTTTTCCTTATTTTAACGATTAGAAAACATGGGTAAGCAACTTATTCAAGGTCACAGAGCTTGAACTGAAGATGGAGACTAGGTTCTTAACCGTGATTCAATAGTGCTTCTCACAAGAAAATGTAGACTGGGAAAAGTCCATTCTCTTAATTTAGAGGACATATTGTTTAGCCATATGATCTTAATTAACTTACTTTTCATATGTGAACCTTGAAGATTCATGTCTAAAAATGTGAATAGTAATACAGAACTTGTAGAATGACTGTGAAAGCTGATTTACAATATGCAGGTAAAAGTGCCTAGCATAGTACTGGCCACATAATGGTTGCCCAAGATAAAATGTTTTGAACATGTTCTTTAATAAATTTTAGTTTTTTAACTTCAAGTCATTTGGCATTGATATATGGACAGTACTAAACTTCTT
>NW_007726635.1:188101-195088 GCF_000696425.1 Galeopterus variegatus | reverse complement strand
GTTGCACTAAGTTTTGGTATGGCATATTGGTTTTTTTTTTTCCCTTTTTGTCTTTTTTTTTTACTGACCGGTAACGGGATTGCAACCCTCGGTGTTGCACCCGTACCAGGGACCAGCAATGGGATCGCAACCCTCAGTGTTGCGCCCGCACTGCGCTCAGCCAGTGAGCGGGAACCGGTCTCCACATGGGATCCGAACCCTCGGCGGGAGCGCCGCCGCGCTCCCAAGCGGCGCACTCTCCAGTGTGCCACTGGGCTGGCCCATGGCATATTGTTTTATAGCCAGATTTTTTTAGGAAAGATATGGACTCAAGTATACAAACATTTTTTAACCGTATAATTTTATAAGTATACATTTATATATATTAAATATCTATACTTATATATTTATTAAATGTATATGAAATATATAATATATTTATGTAGACATGTATAATTATATACAAAATTGCATATATACATACATCTATATAAATAATATATAATTATTATATGTTATATATGTTTAATTATACATATGCATATATATGCACATAAACGTATAAACAAGTTCTTCCTTGACTCCCTTTTACTCCTTGGAACATATGCTTGGGGAAGTGAACAACGTATAAGCTACAGTTCCCTGGCTGAATCTAAGTGACTGCAAGGTGAAGAATTTATTTATTTTTTCCTTTGACTTAGATTTTGTTTTCTCCCGTGTAACTAAAATGTTGTATGTTCAGTAAGTGTTTTTTGATTGATCAAAGCATTTTTGTTCTGAGATTAAGTTTAAAGGGGGATTATTTTTTAATTGTCTCTTGCTAAATATCCTTTTGGGAAAGGTTGAAAATAACCAAGCCCCATTTAAGACTCCAAATTTTATCTGATGCTGATCTAAACTTTATAAAAACTTCCTAGGCCTTTTGACATTGCAAAATTTTGTTCCAGTTCATCTTATCTTGGCAGGAATCCAAAAGTGTAGAAACTGTTCATCTGCCTTATAAAATTACTGAGGTTAATTTAAAATTTGGTTATATAAATGAATGAAGGGTCAGAGAACATACATGGCATATACTTTATTATTCCAAACCTGAACCTTGAGGGAAATCACTTGCTTTTTTACTGTTTTATAATCTCTTTTATCAGAATCTTCATTTCCCATTACTTAAAGTAAATGCTTTTAAACAATGTGTTCACTTTATGCTGTACTAAAGCTCTCATGATCCTCAAATAATAGACACCAAGTACTTTCATTTAAATCGACAAAAGCAGTAACTGGATTAAAAGCTGAGGTTTCTCATTCCCCCCAACAACAATATTCTTTTTAAGCAAATCTATGACAAATTTGATATGGCCATTTAAAAAAAATGCACCTCAACAATCAAAATTGACATTTTTATGAATTGGCAAATGTATTCACAATTACAAATGTGTTTGTAATTGTGAAAAAATTTCAGCATTTCTTTTTCAAATCTGGCAGCAATTTTCATAGTTTTATTACAGGCCCTATTATCTATAGACTTTGATGCTGGCACCTAAATGTCCTTGAAATCATAGGTAGCTAAGTATGATACCTGTCACCAGCCCCAAAATTTCAAGACAATTGCATTTATAGTAGGACCATTTATGTATTGTCTAATTGCAAGAACAAAAGAAAAGTTGATAGTAGTAATATATCTCACAAGGTAAACAAATGGGAGAAAACGTTACAAAAAATGCCGAGAAATTTAAAAAGAAAATATTTATTTCTAAATTTGTGTCATGAGTTAGAATTCAAAAGTTTCTCTACTGTTTTATAGTTGACCAAATCTCCAACTTTCAAGTGGATATCCTTTTCTCTTAACAGAATGATTACCCAGACAGCTTGCTCTTGCCTAATGGTATCAAGCCAGCCACAAGGAAAAGACATTTTGAGGTCCAAGATTGGACTGTTTCTCATGGCTCTTGCAGATCTTTGAATGAGAGAAGCTAAAGGCTACCGATACTGCTAGTCATGGAAAAAATCAAGTATAATAATGTACTTTTCATTGTGGAGAGCATGCTGACCACCACGGGAAAAGAGAACTTTTACTTTTCACAGGGGAACAATCACTTGAACTTTTCTTCAGTGACTAATAGCTATAAAGTTTCCCTTGGTACTCTCAATGCACGCATAGTAGGGGAGATAAAAGCAGAGAGGTCTTGAAATCACTTTTAATCACTTATCTGATGGTGAAGAGTCTGAAAGGTAGGTAGAATTTGCTGACTTAAGATTTATAAGATTTGTGGAAGCAACATCTTTACTTGGGGGGAAAAAAAGCAGAGATGTTGTGAGAATGCATTGCCTGACTCAAGGGATAAAGTTTCTAGGCTACCACACGTCACTGCCCTGTTAGAACAGGTCACTGTAATAGACTACTGAACTGCATTTGAGTAGAAGTCGAGTATCAGTATCGCTGAAGAAGATCACAAGTTTCTTATAGACAGTGGTCATATTTTAGTCACCATTTTCTCCCCAGTGCCTGACACAAGATTTTTGAACTAACCCAAACTCTCCCAACAATCTCTTACTATATAGGAAGAGAACGTGCCTTTAATATAATGAAGGCTTGTCAAAAAGTGTGTTCCAGGGAACTTAGGTCCCTCAAGGAACTTCAAGATAGGGATTTAGAATATCCATCTACATACTAATCGTTCCCAGAATCATTCCAGGAAACCTTGATTTTGCTTAACCTCCGATCTCCTAACTAATCTATGAGAGTCTGTTTCCTTTGTTTTGTTTTTTCTTTGAGTACTCTTTGGCATTATATAGAACTAGTGTTTAACATGACCCATGTTGGAAAAGTAACATTTCTTGTTTTGTTGAATAGCTCACTTTTGCCCATTCTCTAAGTTTCTTTTCTAAGCTGTTCTTCAGTAAGTGCTTTGTCTGCTGAAATTTCCTAACTTAGAGTCGGAGACTGTGGTGTAGTATGAGCATGATTCGTTATGTATATTCTTAAGTTTGAGGCATCATTAATTTTAAATTACTTAGGATCACCCCAGAAAATACTCAGAGCCACAGTTCCCTTCCTTCCTCCTCTTGACACTATTTAGCCCTTACTGTTTGCCTCCATTCTGTATCACTGTCCCTCGCCTTCTCATTTTAGGTCTTTGTCTTCTTCCTTCCACTTCCACTTGGAACAACACAACCCTAGTCTCTCTGTCACCTCTTCTTTCTCTACTCTTGCTTCCAGGGTAGGCAACCAAGACAGAATGCAAATAAATATAAAAAAATGGTGAGATATGTAAAATTTGGTTATTTCTGCAATCCCATAAACCAACATTAAATGTCCAACTAATGTCATTTAGGTAGAAATATCTGTGGGAATAACACTAATGTGACAGCAACTATAACTGGGAATAATGCTGAATCCATAAAATATTGGATCATAAAGTGTTCAGAGTATATGTTAATGTGTGTATAAATTATGAAAATAAAAATTCCACTAAATTATGTTTAAAAGTGACTGTATAGAAATAGAGTTTGCTTCCAACTTATTGTTTAGGGATTAATTTTCAAAGAATTAATAGAGCTTTAATAGCGATGTTATTATTTTAATTTATCTTGTAGGAAAATGTGCATAGCTTTTCTTTCAATATTCTAAAGCATGTATCTTAGTCATTTCTGATTAAGTTCAAATTGAAACTTTATGAAGTCTAAGTTTGGGAGTACAAATTTAGGCATGGGAATTTGAAATGCCATTGCCCCTCTAGATATATATATTTCTCATTAATGAAGACAATTAACAATAATGACTAATGAAACTAATTTTAATTTATGTAACACCTTTTAATCAAAAATTAAAAATGTTTAATTTTCAAGTAAAGTTGCAGTTACATAATAATATGCATGCAAAAATAATATTTTTTTCTTTAGTGCAGTTCTGTGTCTTTACATAATACCCATGTAGTTAATGAGTATTTACTCTGTGCTCTCAGTACAACTACTGGCATTAAACTACCTTAGGATATATGTTTTAAAATATCTCTAATTCCTGCTGAGTGCAAATAAACAACTACTTAGAGCAGGAATATTGTTAAATGATCATGATTATCATGATGATGACAATGATAAAGGAGAAGAAAAGGAAAACTGTACACTTTCCTGAGGTTTTAGTTTGTGCCGGTTGTTGTCCATGTATTTTTCAGATAATCCTGAAAACAACCAAGTGAGTTAGGTATTAACCTACCATTTTATAGATAGGGAGACTCATGCTTAGAAAAACTAGATTGATTTCCAAAGCATATATCTATTAATTTGCATAGCTGTATTTTAAACTTCGGTTCTTCTTTTAATCACTGTTGTGATCTTCATGATTGTTGAGGGTTTAGAATGCAGGAGCAGAGAAAAACATGCTCAGGAGACCAAATGAAATACAAAACAGGGAATTTTCATTTCCTAATGTGGTTTATGTTTCTTTGATGTTCAATGCTTGCTTTTTGATAGAAAGTGTTCTATCACTGAATTGGCTTATAATGTGTGTCCAAATTTAATTCTTCAAAATATCTCACATACCATCTCACTCTTGAAGCCTTTTTTTGATTTCCTGGCTTGATATTATCTCTCTCTTATTTGAGCTTACTTGACTTTGTACCCTTTATATGCTGCCTCATCTACTCGATCAATCTCTGTGTCCTCCCATACACAAAAACACACAGATTAAATGCCTTCAGCAGAACTATGTCTTATTCCATGTTTTGTTCATTCATTTCCATATTCATTCACTCATTCATTCATACATCCAACAAACTTGTACTAACCACATACAATTAAGAAACAACTCTCTTTTCTATCAAAGTGTGTACTGTCTAATGGGGGAAAAGGGCTAGTACACTAATATTTATAATGCAGTGTCTGTGGCATCATGCAGCACATCTTTCTCTCAGTAGGGTATCAATGAGTATTAATTGAGTTGTTAGTAATGCCCTGTGTAAGCAACCATTTCACTAAAAATGCTATTATAGTCATATTTGGGAAATTATAGGTGACATGGTATGTTTAAATACTACAAAATAATTATTTTGATGATTAGATTACACATGTACTATGTGACTTTACCTGATAACCTCAGGCTATCCTATATGTAAAGAAACATACATTCCTCATATCTTTGCTATACATAGGGTTCTACACCATATAACTAATGTATCCTAGGAGAAAAATTGATCCAGAATATATTGGAATCTACGTTTTTCTCAGCTGGATTGTGATGGAATTCCACTTTACACTGTGTGTAGGCTAAAATGTTTGTCAATAATATGGAAAGTGTAAAACTTTAAATTATGTCATAATTATAAATAAACTTTTTGTTTGGGCAATCAGATGGGTTAATGTTCTAAAATGCTTTCATTAAGTTGTTTCATTTTTATTATTAATTATTAAGAAATGGTAGGATGAGAAAAATTTACCAGATATACTGATAATCAAAATAAATTGTGTAATAAACTGTCAAGCACACTAAAGTCTAGAGTCCAAAAGATTATGCCTTGAGCTTAGACATGTCAATATAGAATCAGCTAGAAAGAAATATGCTATAAAAGTAGAGCCCTGATAAGAGGAGCATGCATTGTGAAATCATTGTTCAAGTAAAGAAGCAGCAAACCTGGCTTTTCTCCCTGTTTTAGACATTATTTGAATTTTAGTACTTCAGCCAACCTTTTCCATATGGGTCAGTAAGTTTTCAACAGGGTCTCTATGACTTGGACTACTTTGAAACAAAGTTTTAATTTCATCTTTTGGTGGGATGATTCCCTATTCATATCTAAAATTCAAGAGGAAATTTTTGTTCCTATTCAATCTAGTAATCAGCTTTGATATAAAAAGAGGAAACTATATTGACTATAAACTCAGATCTCTGTGCTCCTATCTTTTCAATTGTTCACAGAAACATGCCCAGTAGTGCTCTGGTGCCATACACATCACCATAGTTGTAAAGATGCATCCAGCATCCTATATCTAACAGACATTTATCAACCATTTACCATGTACAGAGCTTTGCTTGGGCACAAGAGATGCAGACTTTATAAATCAGTATCTCTGCTATCAGAGAAATTACAGTTTAAAGAGGATGCTTTGAAACAAATGTTAGAGCACAATAAAAAGATAATGAAGATTTATGTTTGATGTACTTTAAGAATGCAGGAAAACAATGACTAATTCTCTATTGGGGGCCAAGTAGCGATTCACAGACAAGTTGTTCTTGATCCAGGGTTAAAAGTATAAGGGGGGATACCACTAGATTACTACAATAATAATAATCATAGAAGTACTTATGAGCAAACTATGGGATGGTTAATTTACCCAATGTTGCATAGTAAGTGAGAGAACCTTGATGTAAATCTAGCACATTGGTGCTAGGACCTGATTTGGGACTGAAAAAACAAAACAGAACAAAAAAACAAACAATTAATCAGAGACATAAAACATGTGTACATGTACAACATCTTTAGATTTGAGAGGCTAAGAGTTCAAAGGGTGGATGACTGGTAAATAGGGCCTGTCTACCTAAAGGAAGAAATTGAGGCAAAAATATATAAAGCNATGACTGGTAAATAGGGCCTGTCTACCTAAAGGAAGAAATTGAGGCAAAAATATATAAAGCAGTTTATTCAGGCCAAGGTCGAGGACTGCAGCCCAGTCACAGATTCAAGTCGCCCTGAATATGTGCTCCATTAGTGAGCAGTTATAGAAAGACTTTTAAAGGGGAAAAAAGAGAAGTTAAGGTGAAAGTTCCAAAATTGTTTGCCAAGAATTTACATTAGTTCACTCAAATAACATGAGCTACTGATTAGCTATACACTATTTTTTTTTTTTGTCATAAATTCCAGGAACATTGCAACAGAGAAAGAATGAGGGTCACATTGTCAAACTTCCAGTAACATTTGAGTAATTCATACCTGTTGGATGTGGCTAAAATAAGTGCTTTAAAAATTATCCAAACATGGGTTAGGGGGATGTGTCCGAGGTCTTATGCTGATATCTCTCTGT
>NW_007726635.1:175357-187656 GCF_000696425.1 Galeopterus variegatus | reverse complement strand
AAAATTATCCAAACATGGGTTAGGGGGATGTGTCCGAGGTCTTATGCTGATATCTCTCTGTGTCTGGTAAGTTATGCAGACCTCACAATGCTCAGATTACTCTGTACGACTTTTCTTTCTCAGGCAGGTAAAGTAGGAGGCTAGAATTAAAGGTTGGAGCAAGATTGTGAATGATTTTATATACCAGGTGTTTTATTACTATGTATATATCCACAGATGAAGAAAAGATATATATCTTGTTGTTCTTGTTGTTGTGTGTTTGTTTGTTTTGGTATCTTATGGAATTTCAGAAGGAAAATGTGGCAGCAATGTCTAGGGTGAATCTTTTGGGGTTAGAGTAGAGGGTGTTGATAGGAAGTCAGTTAAGTAGAGATATCACAATTATACAGGTGAGAGGATATTGATAAGGACTCCAATTAAAACAGTAAACACATGTCTGTAGTATTATGGAATACAAGTTCTGACTAGTAAAATATATCTTATGATCAAACCCCTATGGCCAAGAAGAAATTTTGCAATACACAAAATAAAGTGCTAAATATAAAAAATATTAACATTTAACATGGAAGGAAAAATAAACCAGAAGCAGTAGCCATTTCAACTGTGGCCACATGTTCATACAAGACAGAATATACATGTGGAAACAGTTCCATTTTCATAATCAAAGGAAACTATTATCTTCAAAGCAGCAACTTTAGGAAGAAATAAGCAAGACATTAAAGAGGACTCTCTGAGTAACACCATCTGCTAGAGTGAATATCCTTGGATTTTTTGACAGAGATCAGGTAGAACTGTTCATAAAGTATAAGTGGACAGTGGAGACTAAATTGCCTCTCAGACTGTGATAATGGAAGTCTTAGTTTAGAAGCAGTTACAAAACCAAAAATTTGTATTAACTGTTAACCTTTCAATTTTTGAAACATAACCATTTCTTTAACTCTCTCTCACACTCTCTCTTTTTTATTTTATTTTATTTTTTGCTCCAGGCACAGACATGGTGACATTTTGCATTTTCTAGCTATTTTCTGCTAGAGAAATGTTATGTTACGTCAAACCTCTTGATCACATCAAGAGAGAAGTAACAAGGTTATAAAATAAACAGCTATTGGATCACCTAATTAGAGGTAAATTGTACTGTTTCCTCCACCACTAGAGAGGAAAAAAAGCCTATTGATCCCATCTAAGCCTTAGAATTAGATATTCTTTTAAATCAGGTAAGTCCGCGAGCCAGTTGATTTTACATGGCACTAAAGAAGCACCATATTATAGTCAGAGATGCAAAAACAAATTTGGATTTATGCTTGTCTGTAATGCTCAAGTAAAGTAGCACCCATCACTATCTTCCTGGATCTCACAGAGTGCATGAAACATAGTAGGGACTCATATATTTCTGTTGTCTGAACAAGTGAATATTGGTCTAGTGATCCAATCCACATGAATCACAGTGTCTAATCTGTTATGAGAACTGATTATACATAAATGTATCTAACAGGAGTCTTGGCACTGCTTTATTCTAATCTCTCCTTAGGCTTAGTTCACTCAAATGGTTTCAATTTTTCAGCCTAGATTAATTTGTTCAGATAAAATTTATATGGGAGCTTAAAGAAATCAAACAAATTAAAAGCAAAACTTCTGTTACCAAAAAGAGGTTAGAGAACTAAAAATGAGTCTGTCCCTTGCCCTAATTCCACCACAACCAATGATAGCGTTCTGAAAAAATGCGACTTGAAAGCTAATGGTAGAGTCCATATTTATTCTAAATTGATCACATTTTTAAAATATTTTCAGATTTTCTTCTTCATGCATAATAGTCTTTAATCTTGGTCTCTTTTTCCTCTTTTGTTAGTTTCTTTAGCCTTATATGTGAGTGCAGACATGAAAAGGCTTAGTGTTTAAATAAACTTTCAGCAAAATGAGTCATTTGCAAATGAAAAATATAGCCATTGTTTCATTTACCATTAGTTGGTGAATTTTAAATAGCTGAATTCTTACTGACTTACCTTCATAGGTAATCAATTTTACAGTTTTATTGTACTATAATCAACACACAAACTGTCCTATTTAAAGTGTACTGCTGGATAAGTTTTGACGTATGTAATTTATCTATGCTAAGGGTTATTTATTTATTTATTTATTTGTCAACTGGTTAGTAGACGGATTGAATCCTGGACCTTGGTGTCATGAGCACCATGCTCTAACCAACTGAGCTAACCAGACAACCATCCCCCTTGTATTTATCTATGCAACAATCCCCATCTCAAGATAATGAACATATCCATCATTCCCCAAAGTTTCTTTATGCACCTTTATAACCTTCCTTCCCCAATCCTGGTTTCCAAGCAAACACTGATCTGCTTTCTCTCAATATAAAGTGTTTGCATTTTCTAGAATTTTATATGAATGGAATTGTGCAGTATGCACTGTATCTTTCACTCATCATTATTTTGAAATACCCATGTTGTTATGTTTATCAGTGTATAGTTTGTTACTTTTTGTTGTGGAGTGTAGTCCACTGTAATTTGTTTATTTATTGACTTGTTGAGAAGCATTTGTTGTTGCCAGTTTTAGGCTAGTGCAAAGCAACTATGAACATTCATTTGAAAGTCTTTATATGGACACATTCTTTCATTTCTCTTGGATAAATATCTAGAAATGGAATAGCTGGATGATATTATATGATAGAAGCATTTTTATATTTTTCAAAACTGTCAAAATATTTTCCAAAATTGCTGTGTCAATTTGTATTCCCACTAGAAGTAAATGAGAGTTCCAGTTTCTCCATATCCTCACTAACAGTTGGATGTTCAGTCATTTTAGTACTAGCAAATTTAACAGGTATGGATTGGTATCTCATCATGGGTTTAGTTTTCATTTCTTTAATAGTTAATGATGTTCAGCATCTTTTCCTAAGCTTATTTGCAATTGGTGTGCAAGAGTGGAACTTCAAAAAGTTTGTGGAAAGTGGAGTTAACAGATAATGTGAATCTTTCCATGAGTTTTTTGAAAACCACACATATTTCCTTTGGCGAAGTGTCTATTCAAATATTTTGTCCATTTTACTTTCTACTTAGTTGTTTGTATTGTTCTTATGAAATTTTAAGACACAGGGACTTTGTTGTGTATGTTTTACAAATTCTTTCTCTTAATTTATATCTTGAATTTAAATAATAGTGTCTTGATGAGCAAAAGCATTTGATTTTGAAAAAAAATCTAATTGTTTTAATAGTAATGAAGTCTAAATTAATTTTATAGTTCACGAGGCTTGCATTCTGTCTAAGAAACCATTGCCAAACACAAGGTCACTAAGATTTCTTCTATGTATTCTTCTAGAAGATTTATAATTCTAGCTCTTAAAAGCAGTGAGAGTAGGCATCCTTTCCTTGTTTCTGATCTTAGGGCATAAACATTCAGTCTTTCTTCATTAAGCATGCTGTTAGTCAAAGTTTTTTTTTGTTTGTTTGTTTGTTTGTTTGTTTGTTTGTTTGTTTGTTTGTTTGTTTGTTTGTTTGTTTGTTTGTTTGTTTGTTTGTTTGTTTGTTTGTTTGTTTGTTTGTTTGTTTGTTTGTTTGTTTGTTTGTTTGTTTGTTTGTTTGTTTGTTTGTTTGTTTGTTTGTTTGTTTGTTTGTTTGTTTGTTTGTTTGTTTGTTTGTTTGTTTGTTTGTTTGTTTGTTTGTTTGTTTGTTTGTTTGTTTGTTTGTTTGTTTGTTTGTTTGTTTGTTTGTTTGTTTGTTTGTTTGTTTGTTTGTTTGTTTGTTTGTTTGTTTGTTTGTTTGTTTGTTTGTTTGTTTGTTTGTTTGTTTGTTTGTTTGTTTGTTTGTTTGTTTGTTTGTTTGGATGTAGGCAATCTTAGAGGAAGAATGAATAAGTTTTATGGGAAATGCATTGGCCCAAAGAACAGACAATAACCTGGGACAAAGTTCCTCTGGGCTTTGGGGGAGGAAAAGACAAGTTATGGGGAAGTGAGGGGCAGAACTGCATTGTGAACAAAGGTTGTGTTATTATGCAGATAAAGTCTAAGGTAAGACCTTAGAATAGAAGAAAAGTTTCTCTGGGTGGGTGTGGTGAAGACCTTTAGTTTCTTCTTTGGTGATTAATTTTTCCTGGTTAATGGAATTTTCAGTCAGGGTATTAAAGGCAATTGTATTTCTTTTGGAAGAACTTCTGTTATTCAGATAAGGAAACTTAAGGAAAACTCCTCTCTACACTTGGAGGAGGGAAGCAAAGGAATATCAGAGAGACCTTGATTCTTAGGCTGCTCCTTGAGTTCAAAGTATTCGGCATTCAAAGTTACATACTTTAGATGTTGTTTTCTGAGCTCCAATGATTGTTATAGACTTCCTAGAATTCTGTTACTAATTTTATGTCTGTGTCCATGAGGGACATAGGTCTGTAGCTCACTTTTCTTGTAATATAAAGAAGTTGATTTCTTACCCACTTAACACCATAGGTAATCTGTCATTATATACTCTTCAGTCCCAGCATTTATTTTCTTTTCCTGGACTTTACATATTTTCTTTTACCTTTTTGCCTTGGAACCCTTGGTTTCATTAACAATTTTTTTTTTTAATCATTACACATTGTAAACAGTTTTTGTGGCCCTTAACCAATTTCTCCCTAACCACCCATCACCGCTTTCCACTTCTGGTAGCCTCAGTTCTGTTTTCTCATTTTGAATGCTCAAAGAAGTATTGCGATTGTGGTATCTTGCTTTCTTTCTTTTTAGTTTGTTTGTTTGTTCTCAGCTCCCACTAATGAGTGTGGACATGCCGTATTTCTCTTTCTGTACCTGGACCCCTCATACATGCCTTTGATTGCTAATGTTAAAACAACTCTGTCTCTCATGTGAAGTGATACAAAAATGTTTCATCACCATTTGGTTTTATTTGAGAATCAGAGATCAGATTGAAAAACAGCAAATGGGTACTTGGTTTGTTTGCTACACAGTTAATAGACAACAATGTTGTAAATACATATTTTTAAAATATATTTTTAAAATCAAAGCTTTTTAAAAAAATATGATGAGCTATCATAAGCTCTTCAGAAATATCCCGTTTAAGATAAGTGTTTATGTATATAGAAGTCTCTGTACTAAGTGCTAATTTGTATGTAGAAGTCTGGTCCAGGATGCAAACAACTCATAATGGTGATGCTCTGTTGCATCACATTCCNTTGGTCTCTTTTTCCTCTTTTGTTAGTTTCTTTAGCCTTATATGTGAGTGCAGACATGAAATGGCTTAGTGTTTAAATAAACTTTCAGCAAAATGAGTCATTTGCAAATGAAAAATATAGCCATTGTTTCATTTACCATTAGTTGGTAAATTTTAAATAGCTGAATTCTTACTGAGTTACCTTCATAGGTAATCAATTTTACAGTTTTATTGTAGTGTAATCAACACACAAACTGTCCTATTTAAAGTGTACTGCTGGATAAGTTTTGACGTATGTAATTTATCTATGCTAAGGGTTATTTATTTATTTATTTATTTGTTAGTAGACGGATTGAATCCTGGACCTTGGTGTCATGAGCACCATGCTCTAACCAACTGAGCTAACCAGACAACTATCCCCCTTGTATTTATCTATGCAACAATCCACATCTCAAGATAATGAACATATCCATCATTCCCCAAAGTTTCTTTATGCCCCTTTATAACCTTCCTTCCCCAATCCTGGTTTCCAAGCAAACACTGATCTTTCTCTCAATATAAAGTGTTTGCATTTTCTAGAATTTTATATGAATGGAATTGTGCAGTATGCACTGTATCTTTCACTCATCCTTATTTTGAAATACCCATGTTGTTGTGTTTATTAGTGTATAGTTTGTTACTTTTTGTTGTGGAGTGTAGTCCACTGTAATTTGTTTATTTATTGACTTGTTGAGAAGCATTTGTTGTTGCCAGTTTTGGGCTAGTGCAAAGCAACTATGAACATTCATTTGAAAGTCTTTATATGGACACATTCTTTCATTTCTCTTGGATAAATATCTAGGAATGGAATAGCTGGATGATATTATATGATAGAAGCATTTTTAAATTTTTCGAAACTGTCAAAATATTTTCCAAAATTGCTGTGTCAATTTATATTCCCACTAGCAGTAAATGAGAGTTCCAGTTTCTCCATATCCTCACTAACAGTTGGATGGTCAGTCATTTTAGTACTAGCAAATTTAACAGGTATGGATTGGTATCTCATCATGGGTTTAGTTTTCATTTCTTTAATAGTTAATGATGTTCAGCATCTTTTCCTAAGCTTATTTGCAATTGGTGTGCAAGAGTGGAACTTCAAAAAGTTTGTGGAAAGTGGAGTTAACCGATAATGTGAATCTTTCCATGAATTTTTTGAAAACCACACATATTTCCTTTGGCGAAGTGTCTATTCAAATATTTTGTCCATTTTACTTTCTACTTAGTTGTTTGTATTGTTCTTATGAAATTTTAAGACACAGGGACTTTGTTGTGTATGTTTTACAAATTCTTTCTCTTAATTTATATCTTGAATTTAAATAATAGTGTCTTGATGAGCAAAAGCATTTGATTTTGAAAAAAAATCTAATTGTTTTAATAGTAATGAAGTCTAAATTAATTTTATAGTTCACGAGGCTTGCATTCTGTCTAAGAAACCATTGCCAAACACAAGGTCACTAAGATTTCTTCTATGTATTCTTCTAGAAGATTTATAATTCTAGCTCTTAAAAGCAGTGAGAGTAGGCATCCTTTCCTTGTTTCTGATCTTAGGGCATAAACATTCAGTCTTTCTTCATTAAGCATGCTGTTAGTCAAAGTTTTTTTTTGTTTGTTTGTTTGTTTGTTTGTTTGTTTGTTTTTTATAAAAGCCCTTTCTGAGGTTAGAAAGTTTCTTTCTATTCACATTTTCCTGAGAGTTTCTATCATTAGTGGATTTTGGATTTTGATAAATACTTTTAATGCATATTTTGAGATAATTATATGATTTGTTCCTATCTTAATACAGTGAATTATAATAGTGAATTTTTGCATGCCAATCTGATCTTAGGTTCTTACCATACACCCACAAGATGATATTGTTTTGTCCTTTTTATATACTGTTTTGTACAATGTGTAGTGGCAAAGGAAATTTTTCCCTTCACCCTTTGAAGGTTTGAGTCTTTAAGTCTGCTGAAATAAACTAGACATAGATTAGTGGGGGGGGGGAAGCATACACATTTATTAACTTGCAAGTGCACAGGAATACACAAAGAAGAGCTAAATGGTTAAAGCTTAAAAACTCTCTTAATAGGGGAGAGGGAAGTTGGGGATGTAGGCAATCTTAGAGGAAGAATGAATAAGTTTTATGGGAAATGCATTGGCCCAAAGAACAGACAATAACCTGGGACAAAGTTCCTCTGGGCTTTGGGGGAGGAAAAGACAAGTTATGGGGAAGTGAGGGGCAGAACTGCATTGTGAACAAAGGTTGTGTTATTATGCAGATAAAGTCTAAAGTAAGACCTCAGAATAGAAGAAAAGTTTCTCCGGGTGGGTGTGGTGAAGACCTTTAGTTTCTTCTTTGGTGATTAATTTTTCCTGGTTAATGGAATTTTCAGTCAGGGTATTAAAGGCAATTGTATTTCTTTAGGAAGAACTTCTGTTATTCAGATAAGGAAACTTAAGGAAAACTCCTCTCTACACTTGGAGGAGGGAAGCAAAGGAATATCAGAGAGACCTTGATTCTTAGGCTGCTCCTTGAGTTCAAAGTATTCGGCATTCAAAGTTACATACTTTAGATGTTGTTTTCTGAGCTCCAATGATTGTTATAGACTTCCTAGAATTCTGTTACTAATTTTATGTCTGTGTCCATGAGGGACATAGGTCTGTAGCTCACTTTTCTTGTAATATAAAGAAGTTGATTTCTTACCCACTTAACACCATAGGTAATCTGTCATTATATACTCTTCAGTCCCAGCATTTATTTTCTTTTCCTGGACTTTACATATTTTCTTTTACCTTTTTGCCTTGGAACCCTTGGTTTCATTAACAATTTTTTTTTTTAATCATTACACATTGTAAACAGTTTTTGTGGCCCTTAACCAATTTCTCCCTAACCACCCATCACCGCTTTCCACTTCTGGTAGCCTCAGTTCTGTTTTCTCATTTTGAATGCTCAAAGAAGTATTGCGATTGTGGTATCTTGCTTTCTTTCTTTTTAGTTTGTTTGTTTGTTCTCAGCTCCCACTAATGAGTGTGGACATGCCGTATTTCTCTTTCTGTACCTGGACCCCTCATACATGCCTTTGATTGCTAATGTTAAAACAACTCTGTCTCTCATGTGAAGTGATACAAAAATGTTTCATCACCATTTGGTTTTATTTGAGAATCAGAGATCAGATTGAAAAACAGCAAATGGGTACTTGGTTTGTTTGCTACACAGTTAATAGACAACAATGTTGTAAATACATATTTTTAAAATATATTTTTAAAATCAAAGCTTTTTAAAAAAATATGATGAGCTATCATAAGCTCTTCAGAAATATCCCGTTTAAGATAAGTGTTTATGTATATAGAAGTCTCTGTACTAAGTGCTAATTTGTATGTAGAAGTCTGGTCCAGGATGCAAACAACTCATAATGGTGATGCTCTGTTGCATCACATTCCTCCGAACGGCAATATGATTTCCCTTAGCTCTCTTTTGGATCTTTTTTATTTAAAATATGCCTTGTCAAGACCAGAGATGAGATGCTGCAACAGATTTGCAGCCCTAGGAAGAAGAAAGACAAAGAAAGCAGAGAAGTTGGTAGTGCGTGCTACCGCACGTAAGGTGATTAAAAGTTTGGAGAATTTTTGTTCAGATCATGTTTCTTTTGGTGAGTGAGAAAACTTAATTTGGAGACTTTTTTAAATTTCCAAAAACATAAGCAGTCAGTGTTGCTAAATAAACTGAAGTCTTCCCTCTCCCCTTTGTATGTATCTGTTAAGATTTTTCAGTCACACTTTCAGAAACTTCCTCCCTAGGATAAATGATCTTGCAAAATGCACACATGGCATCAAGAATAAAACCTAGCATAATAATACCATAACATTAAAAATAAAAATCGTAAACAGCAGCCTGGAGTTCTGTTTCTGAGTTTTAAAAGAATTTTTTTTTTTTCTGAAGACTTTATTTTTTTTTAGAACAGTTTTAGGTTCATAACAAAGTCAGGAGGATGGTACAGAGTTTTCCCATATACCTCCCGCCCGTACACATGTACAGCCTCTCCTATTATCAATATCCCCCTTCAGAGTGGTACATTTGTTATAGCTGATGAAGCTAGACTGACACATCATCATCACCCAATGTCCATAATTTACATTAGGGTTCACTCCCAGTGTTGTACATTCTAGAGTTTGGACAGATATACATGTATCTAACATTATAATATCATATGAAGTATTTTCACTGCCTTAAAAATCCTCTGTCCTCCACCTATTAATCCTTTCCTACTCCTGAGAATTAATTTTTTAATGTTGAATTGTCTAGGTATTTGTTAGAGGTTAATGATCAATTTTAAACAAATTAACATTCAAATATTAAAATATTGTACATAATTAGTGGATTATGAAACATCAAAACATTAAAATATATTATGAAGTATTTTTAACTAAAACACAAAGGCTTATTACAAAACAGAGGTATTAAGTTTGAGAGATACTAAGAGTTGAGCTTAAAGTGTGGTAATAGATTTTCATTGTATCCCAAATGTCTAAAGCTTCCAAACACTAGATTTTGCAGGGAAGCAAACATATGTAGGAAACATAGTAACTTAATAAATGTTGTGTATATTTTTCAGAGTGAAATTCTAAAAGAAACCTAATAGACTAGAAATGTAATAGAGTATGCTGGGAAAATGCAATTAAGAAAACTGTGGTAGTCAAGTATGCAAATTATGTCCATCTGTTGAACAAACCCTTGGGATAACATAGAATTGATGGAAAGAAATGAATGATTATTTTCCAAGTGTTCCTGTCATAAGTCATCCATTTTACATCTAAATATGAACATAGTAACTCCTTCTAACCATTCTTAGTAAGCCAGAACCTATTCTTGATCTGAATGACTTAAGTCCAAAACACAGACCAAGAACTAGAATAAAGTCAGATCCATTTTTATCATTAAATCTACATCAAACTTGAGCCAATTCAATCTCTCAAATGGCCTTGGCAATGACCGAGCTTCCTGGAACTGTACAACCCAAATAGACAATGATTAGGGCATGAAATGAGTTGTAGAAAAACCCTGGAGTTTTGAAAAGGCTCTGTTTTAAATATGACTTTCAGGGCAGCGTCAGGGGTCAGAAAGTTATCATGCTTTTCTAGTGGAAACCCACATTAAATCACAGCTCTTCTTATTCAGTTCCAGGTAGGATACTTACTGGAACTACTACGTTTGAGAAAAAATATAGACCTTGGGGGTCCAGAATGCACTAGAATAATTCACACACCAAAGTTGTATGTCTCACACAAATGAGAAGATACATGTCAGGCTACTAACACTAGGATTACCCAGGTTATCTTTTGAGTGGCCTCATCAGGATTCATTTTCCTATTGAAATTTCAAGAGCGGTAAGTCACTAGTTACTTAAGAATGTGTATACTTGGGATGCATTTGTTCTTATATAATCTGTAAAGTGAAATCACTAGTGGATAAGAAAGTTTAGTGACAGTTGATTGTCTCACATGTAAGACATGTTATGAAACTCTCTGAGCTCATGAACGGTGACTACCAGACCAGCTGGTGTTTGGCAGTTCCGTTTTGTGCCAGCATTTGTTTTTCTTCAGGTGCCCAGAAATAGTTTGTGATATCACCAAGGGTCTTCTAATTTTAGATTTCTCGAAAACGTGCTGGTTAATGGTCAAATGGGGTACCATAACCTTCCTGGTTCTAACCATTTCTACATGAACAGCAAACTGTACTCTTTAATGTACTGAATCTTTCTTATGCACAACGTGGGAATTTTTGTTAGTAAATGGAGCACAGTGATGATTCGTTGTAAGTAGTCCTAGTATATTTTGGCTCACCTACATGATTTCACACTGAATTTAACATTTCTTCCGTGTTGTACTGTTAAGCTAAGCTTATGGAAAATCAGAGGCTTCTTAAAAAAATGCAATCTGGTTAGAGAGCAGGATTAAACTGGCCAGCTGCCAAAAAAAAAAAAAAAAAAGCAAGCAATCGATTGAGGTATAATGCTTTATTAATAATCTGAACTTAATTAAATTAACATTTTCAATATTTAAACTTTTTACCATTGAAGTAATACGTGTTCATTGTTAAAAAACAATATAGATATAGAGAGGGGAAAAAGTAAGGAATACTTAGAAAATTAAAATTATTGACAATCTCGATGCAAAATATATATTTTTACGCATTATTTAATAATACTATTTTCTGTACATGTGTGTATATATGTATATGTATATATACACACACACATATACATACATAAACACACATAATCATGTGTGTTGCCTTAAAACAGTTTAAGGATCTAACCATAACTATAATAATCATGCCTCATAAATTAGAAAAATATATCAAGGGTCCTCTATAATGAGAATTTCAGACTTTCAATAGTGAATTATTTTATCCCCCAAAGTATATTTAGAAATCTTTGTGACAATTAAAATGTATTTCAGTTTGACTCTATTATTGCTGTGAGATAAACAATTAGTATTCACTTCATTCTCTACTGAACTAAGAAGTAAAAGAAAGAATTCTGATCATTAATTTATTTAAACTATAAACATATTTTAAAACATATTTTAAAGCATTAATCAAAATATTCAGAACAACTGTTATTTAACAACAATTATACATTTGAAATTCAGCAGTGTGTTGCCAAAAATTTTCAGGTCTTCACTCAAATTTCTTGAATAACTGTGAAGTGTCCCTTGTTCCTTGTTTATATTTTTTGTTTTTAAATTTTTAACCAATTTGATAATTCCATAATCTGATTTTAGTTATACATGTAAACATTTTCTATCCTCTAAGGGTTTAATTCTCTAGTAATCAATGAACTAAAATAAAATTTTGGGTCAGGTGTAATATGAAAGTTGAGAGAAATATGTATATCAAGAAAAAACAAACAAAAAACAAAGCTTGGGTGTTTTGGGTTCAGCAAAAGCCATCAAAGTATTTTCAAAACATGTGCTCTGGAGATCTCCACATGTGTTCTTCACAGGTCCATTTTTAGAAGTGGTTTTATCAGATAATTATTTTAAGATTGGGGGGAGAATCTTCATATATTTTTAAATTAATACATTTTCTTAATGGAAACATGTATCATCTCTAACAAAGACACGTAGAGACAG
>NW_007726635.1:173079-175208 GCF_000696425.1 Galeopterus variegatus | reverse complement strand
AGTATTTTCAAAACATGTGCTCTGGAGATCTCCACATGTGTTCTTCACAGGTCCATTTTTAAAAGTGGTTTTATCAGATAATTATTTTAAGATTGGGGGGAGAATCTTCATATATTTTAAAATTAATACATTTTCTTAATGGAAACATGTATCATCTCTAACAAAGACACGTAGAGACAGATATTACCCAACACATTTAGATGTTACCATTTGGTACCTAACTAGCAAGACACATCTCAGGGCAGAGATTTATTGAAGATTCCTATACAGCAGAAAGTTTCAACTTCATCTTAAGTCTATTTCCTCAGGGGAGTTGCTCTTAGGCCTGTTAAAATAACGGTACATACTTTTTTTTCAGTTTCTACTTATTATTATAATTATTATTATAAACTAATTCAGCACTATATCCACTTTTGATTTTATTAATTCTTGTATTTATAAATATTTATTAAGAACCTTGTGTGTCTTAGAGCTGCGTTGGGAATACAATGATTAGAATGGTAGAAAAGACCATTATGCTATCATGGTTTTGGGTTTTTGTTACACACTAAATTCTAGAATTCAAATATTTGGTGCAGGTAGAAGTTGAATGCACCTGACGATAAAAGGGTTCTGGGTGGGACTCTGCAGAGTAACACTTGCACGTTAGATCCTCTTTTTATCTCACAGGTTTAGTCAACTGAAACAGTCTCAATTAACACACACATACCCAGAATTATGGTAATGTCTATTATTCTTTTTGCATAATCTAGACCAATGCTTTTCAAAGTGAAGTACTTAGACCAGCAGCATCAACATCAACTGAGGATTTATAAAAAAATGCATATTTGGGGACCCCACTCTAGACCTACTGGATCAGAAGAAACACTGGAAGTGGGGCATAGTAATCTGTGTGCTAACTCTCCAAGACAAGTGGACCATCTAGACTAAATATTAACATTGTTTTTAACCACAATTTGTAATGAATGCCACTACCACAGTGGATATTTTAAATTCTCTAATCAATGGAATCTTAAGGCTCTCGAATACTTTTATTCCAATGAACAAATCACCTTTCTGTCCATATTGTTTTTCATTGCACTAACAATGATTATATCAACAAAATCATGTGATATTAATTGATACCTCTCCTTTGACACAAAGAGAATGCTAAATTACTCCCATCAAGCTTACATCAAATAGTCTAAAACTTTTAATGACAAAACATCTTTTATATTCACTAGTATTAATATTTAATTTACAAGTACAAAATAGCAGTGCAAAAATGAATTGTATTTTAATTGAACATTTTAATGTCTGATATAAACATTGAGTCATTCTTGTGGAAGATAAATGGTTAGATTGATTTATTAATTCAATAATCAAATTCCTACTATACGCAAGCCTTTATGGAGGAGGCTGCAAATTTGGTAGTATGATGTCAGTAGTGTCCTGAAGAACTTATAACAGGAAATATGCATGCATAGCTCTATAATATAAGATACCATGCAAAATTCCAGAAGGGAGGAATATATACTGCGTGAATTTAAAGGCAGGAGAAATCTCTGATCTGGACCTTCTGAGTTGCTTTGTGTTGACAGTTCCATTTTCACTAATGCCATTAAGCCTAAAAGCTGAATTACATTTTGAGAGGTATAACACAGTGGAAAGGGGTTTCCAGGAGGAATAAAGGGCATAAGCAAAGGAAAGGAAGGCAGAACACCTAAAACCCTTTGTTTGGAGAGTATCAAATAATGAGGTTCTTTAGAAATTGAAGTATGTGCCTAAAATCATTAGTAATATGCCTCAAGGCTTGTTTTGAGAACTTAGATAATATAGTAAAAAATATAGTAGAAATTTATGGGCTACTGAGAGTTTAGTGATGGAAAGCACATGAGCCAATTAAATTTAAAAAAACACACATGTATCCCTTTTATTATATAGAATGGCTTAGAAGAACATATAATTTGAAGCAGGCTGAATAATTAGAAATTTTATTTAATCCTTGTCTAAGGAAGAGGAAATAAGACTCCGAGTAAGAGAAGGAAGGGGCTTAGATAGAGGACTGAGGGGGACAGCATAAGTGAGAGGCCCTGAGGCAGCCTTCTAAAGTTAAGGCAGATTTCAAAATATTGAAAAATAATAAAGGA
>NW_007726635.1:169143-172152 GCF_000696425.1 Galeopterus variegatus | reverse complement strand
AAAAAAAAAAAAAAAAAAAAAAAAAAACATTTGCTATGTCCCTGACCTCTTTCTAGAATCACCCATTTTTCAATATGATATATTGCTCTTTTAAAATTTTCATATATTTAAAAATAGTTCAAGTATTACATTTCCTGCCATACTAATTCCCAGACTGAATATGATATCACTTGAAAAAATTAACGTGAGTTTTCCCAATATACCTTCATATTTATGACAGAACTAATAATATCTATATACTTATCTGTAGATTTTATGGGTAGCATAATTCTAATTGGCAAATAAAATATAATGAGAAAAAATCTGTTCATTTTTTGGTAAACTATTGCTCATAACTTGGCTTTCTTGAGCAAAAATGTTCGTATTTTATTTAATATGATTTTTTTAAAAAAGGAATAAAACCAAAAAGGAAAAGAGTCAGAGATCTCAAGCTGTTGAACTTTGAAATTTTGGCAGAGGATTACTTTTTATGAAAAAAATTTTTGGATGAGAATTCAAAACATCCACCTCTACATCCCCATTCAGGTTTCCATAATGCTACCTCAGAACACACAAAACAGTGAAAATCTAGCTTATCCTACTGGGGAAATCATTTGAAATGTTGGCATGCAAGTAGAGAAAATTCTGGTGACCCCTGTATACATCCAAACCCCTCACTTTCCTTCTCAAACCTCAATCACTATCATTTCTATGAAACCACCAGAATCCTCAGCATTTATATTCAAATGAATATACCAATAGTAACCATACTATTCATTTTCCACATGCTTTGCAAGCCAGAATTCTGAAAGGCTTTCAGTAATTTAATACACAACACCATCAATGAATTGAACCAAAAACAGTCAACCAGTTTCATATACACTAGAGTAGTTTATAGAGAGACCTTGACATATTCCTGATGATTGTTTTAAGTTCCTTTTTTTTTTTTTTTTTTTTTTTTTTTTTTTTTTTTAATGGATAAAATAGTAGTGAGGCAGAATGGAATTTTTAAAGTCTTTGTTTCCACTTATGCTCTTTCAAATCACATAAAACATATGGCACAGTTGACATTTGAGTTGTAAGATCAAATGGAAAAGGTTGGCCCTGTTTTGTGTAAGTTGCATTTCTTTTTTAGCAGAGCAATTAAATTGTCTCTCTGATACAGACTACTCTCACTGCCTATTAGCTTGTTGTACTCTTTGGAGAGGAATGAAAATTGAAATGGGATACAGATTATGATAATGGAACTTAAAAGGAGGGAAAGCAAAAGGAATTTACTCCTTTTCTATTTTCCTTCTCCTAATTCTTAAGGTAATTATGAGACTCTGGAGATGTGAACATCTTTATTACCTATGCAAAACGCCATCTGCTGGAAGCATATTTTGCAAGCCTGCAGGGCCTGAATATGAGGAAAATCTGTTTAGTAAAAGTGATGCTTTGCTGTACTGTTCTACTCAAGTGCCAGGCTTTCCTTAGGTGTCCCAAGAGCTCTATTTCTAAGAACCTAAAAAAGAAGTGGGAAACATCTAGAAAGAGAATTGATTTCATCCAGCCGTTACCATCATATCCTTTTTTTTACTAATGCTCTATTCTAGAGCAGAGTATAATTTCTGAATTAGTGGATGGTTCCAGTTATCTCATTAAGAATACTTCCGCCAATGATTTGCGAATCGGAACAAATTGAATAACTGTGAATGGCTACCCAAAGATCATTCATTTAACAAGCATTTATTAAGCACTTAGTATTTGTCAGGCAATTTGCCTAAGTGCTGAGGATACAAAGAGAGGAGCACAGAAGCACACGTGCGCATGTGGGTGCAAGTGCACTGCCCCCTGCCTCAAACATCCTACTGTCCAAAAACTCACTACTTACATAAGCAGAGAGTACAATAATTCCCTGAAACTTACAACCGGAGTGATAAGAGGGTGTCTTTTATACTTAGCTTGACTTTTTTTTTTTAAGTATTTGCATTTTTTTTTCTTTTTCTAACTTGCTAAATCTCTGTTTATTATCCTTTCTGTGAAGCTTCAATTTTTATTGATTCTCTGAGTGTTTTTCCCCTCACAGTTTCTCTCTATTCCACTTGCTATCCATTTTTCTTCCTTTTCTCCTTTTTCTTCTTTATCCCTTCTCATCTCAGTCTTATATTATCCTTCATCAAACATGAAACCATGCATTTTTAAGTCACACCTGTTTTTGGACATTTGAAAGCCAGGTTAGAGTTAACTGTTACTTTGGAATATAATTTATCTTGATCAAGGTCTCTGAGACTTATCAAACTTAGCTTCTTCGTCTCAAGTAGTGTTCTCTCTTTCTTGGGTCCAACCCTATAGTTATTTTGTAACATAGATGACCAGCCACACCAAGCCTTTCTCATTACCATCCTAGAGACTTGAGGGAACCTCAAAGAGATAAGATCCCTTATAACCTACCACTACAGTTACTAGTATAAATATGTAAAATAAGCTTTAAATACCAGAATCACTATTGGCTAAACAGTGCTCCTTCCACAACTGACCCAAATAAATAACAATGATAGAAAACTGAAAGCTTTTGTTATATTTTGATGCATGTATCAAAAATGGTT
Source organism: Galeopterus variegatus (assembly GCF_000696425.1). Taxonomy (NCBI): domain Eukaryota; kingdom Metazoa; phylum Chordata; class Mammalia; order Dermoptera; family Cynocephalidae; genus Galeopterus; species Galeopterus variegatus. The sequence continues at coordinate 169,585 of NW_007726635.1, read as the reverse complement.
TTATATCCCATCTCAACTTAAAAACAAATGTAAACAAACAACTTGGATGAAAATTTAAAGAACAGCCAAAAAAAATTATTTGGATTTCAAAGCTGAAATTAGCCTGACTTCACTCAATGTTTAGGACATATTAGGAGAAAGGAAAATAGGTCTCAAGGCCCAAGGAACTACAAATACCTCTTTCTGATCCCAATGCTTCATGAAGGTGTATAGATAGATACAGGTACAGATACTTACATATGCATACACACACTAATGTCACATGAAGCTACTTTAAAAAATTCATAGAAAAATGGAAATAAAAGATGATATGAACTTTTGAAGACCCCTAGTACATAAGTATCTTAGTCAAGAAGGACCAAGATCAAGTAGTTCTCAAGGTTTCACCTAGTTTGTTAGGGCTGCCATAACAAAGTACCACAAACTGGGTAGCTTAAACAAC
>NW_007726635.1:158363-168959 GCF_000696425.1 Galeopterus variegatus | reverse complement strand
TAGTACATAAGTATCTTAGTCAAGAAGGACCAAGATCAAGTAGTTCTCAAGGTTTCACCTAGATTGTTAGGGCTGCCATAACAAAGTACCACAAACTGGGTAGCTTAAACAACAGAGATTTATTGTCTCACAGTGCTGGAGGCTGGAAGTCTGAGATCAAGTTGTTGGCAGAGTTGGTTCCTCCCAAGGCTATGAGGGAGAAATTTGTCCCATGCTTCTTTTCCTAGCTCCTAGTGGTTGGCTGGCAATCTTTGGTGTTCCCCGGATTCTGCTGTATCATCCTGATCTCCATCTTCGTCTCCACATGGTGTTCTCTCTGTGTGCATACCTGTATCAAAATGTCCTCTTTTCAGAAGACCAGTCATATTTGATTAGGGTCCCAGTCTACTCCAGTATGACCTCATCCTAACTAACTGTATTTCCAAATACGGTCACATTCTGAGGTATTGGGAGTTAGTACTTCAACATGTTATTTTTGAGGGGCACAATTCAAACTATGACACATACAGTTCTCCACGCTACCATTAAAAAGTTCAGCCTAGTAGGCTTGGGTAACGGTGAAGACTTTTTCACTTAGCAGGGAGCTTAGGCAGCCAAAAGCTGACATCTATAGCTGAATACACTGACTATTCACACCTCAAAAGTACTGTCCATGAGGTCTGTGACTAAAATGTCAGTTTATACTTGAAAGGCATTAGTATCAAAAGCATAACTTGAGAATTAAAATACACTATAGGAATACACAATGGTTCACCATTCCTGGGCAAACTAGAAATGTACATCAGTAAATTGGACAGTATTAAAGCTTGTAAATTACAATAAAAATTACCTTTTCTCATTTTCTGATACTACAGTCATTGCTTAAAACTAGTTGGTGCTGATCTCATGAATCTGCAAAATATCAAGCTTTGTTCTTAGCCCTTCTGAAATATCAACCATTGAGGGATTCTGTAAGAAACAATGTCTCCATTAGTGTGTTCACATTGCCAAAGTAGAAATTATTTTGTAATTAAGAGTTTGAAAATATTCTGATATAAACATAAAGTTAACTTAGCGTTTTAATTTGGAAATATCTGTAAGGGGGGACAAAGTTTTGTATAAAGTTATGCAGACAGAATACATATATTTGTGTAATTACACATATATTTATACATACAATATGTAAAATGGTTTATAATAACATAAAGTAATATATAATATATAAAATATATAATTTTAAGTAGAGAATAAATATATTATCTCTGCAGCTTTATCTGTTTTAATTTTTTTAATTACCCCCTTTTATCAAAAAGAAAAAGAAATGAAGAATTGATAATAAAGCAGGCAAAAAAAAATTACCTTTACCTGAATTTTGAAGAGTAAGTAGCTGATGGCAAGTATTTCTTTTTTTTTTTTTTTCTTTGAGCAGGGGAGGCCTTTTCCTTTATTATTTAGCGTTCCTCTGCATGCAAACATAGGATCTCCCTACCTCAAGCCCAATGTCTCTGTCACCCCCATAACCAGTACACCGGTCCCTGAAAAGTCCCCTTTAAAATCATCAATAAAAACGGAGGGATGAAAGGCCTGATTACCATCAGGCTGGACAGCTCCTGGTGAGCCAGCAGGGCAGGGCTGTGAGGCAGAGGGGTGTTAGTTGCTGCATGGGAAGGTATAGGCGTTCCCAGCACCAGAGGCTCCCCCAGACGGGAGGGGAGCCCCACGTGTCTAGCCTGTGCTTAGCTAGTGGTTATAGTTTAAAATCTGCAGAAGGGCCTGAGTAGGTGGCTTCTGGAGTAAGGGGAGGGGACACATCAGGGTGGGGGGGGCTGGGGCTATCAGCTCCCCTTGAGGCTGCACCCTGAGGCAAGAACAAGCAAAAGCTCCCTTGTGGCTTGCTGATGGGAGGGGACAGGGGAATCCATCTTGAACCCATGACTGGCACAGGCAGGGAGGCCACACAGCTCTGCCCAGAGCAGATGAATAGTGGTGTCTGAGAGAAGGGACAGGCGGACAAGGCCACCTCCATACTCCAAAGGAGGTGCTTGCAGCTGGCATGGCCCAGTGTGGCTTGGCAGATGAGGAAGGAGAGGGACACAGCAAGGGTGGCCTGAGCTCCCACCTCAAACATGTGATCACTTCATTCAAAGGTCACGACTTCATCCAGATCTGTGTTTGGAGTTTTGAAAAAATGGAACATGGTCTCCCATGGCACCAGGCAGTACACAAGGTTGTCAAAGTCGATGAGCAGGTCATGCTGGGAGTAGCAAGTAATAATGAGCTCATACAGCTTCTTGTTGAGGTCAAAGCCTGCAGACTCAATGGCCATCTGCATCTCATAGGCGCTCATGCTGCCCAACATGTCCACGTCAACTTCTTCTGGAAGATGGACAGGTAATTCCAGATGCAGCTCCACAGGACTTGAACTGCACCAGGCCCAGCTTCCTTTTGCCATCATGGTCCATGAGGCTCGCCATGCAGCAGCATGACCCCGCGCTGAAGCCCTTGGTCCGCAGGCCTTTGGGTTTGCTGATGATCTTGTTGAGGATGGTCTGCAGCTCCTTAACGCTGACCTCCAAGTCCTCCCCTGCCAGTTTCCTGAAGAGGGCCTCGAAGTTCTCATCAGTTTCCTCTGAGAACACTTGCCCATCAGGGAGGTTGGCCTGGACCTTGTCGTCTAGCTCCTTGATCCCAGTGCTCACATCCGAGAAGAAGTGCAGCACGAAGTCCCCTCCCTGTCGCACTAGAAGGTGGAGTGTACCAGCACATATTCTGCAGGCGACAGGCAGAAGCGGGTGCTGACCACCTGCAGGTTGTTGGACTGCTCTGAGCGCAGCTGGGACGCTTTGGCCAGGGTCCGAGAAGAAGTGCAGCACGAAGTCCCCTCCCTGTCGCACTAGAAGGTGGAGTGTACCAGCACATATTCTGCAGGCGACAGGCAGAAGTGGGTGCTGACCACCTGCAGGTTGTTGGACTGCTCTGAGCGCAGCTGGGACGCTTTGGCCAGGGAGAAGTCACGCTTCCAGTGCAGGGCCGGCTGTCCCTCCAGCCCCCAGGGGACCTCGGAGAGCGTCAAGCCGGTGGTCTTCATGTCGCCAGCAGTGCTCCTGAGTGATGGCCAGCACGAAGCTGCGGCCAGACTTGCCATCCCATGAGCGTCCACGCCATCCACCTCCTGCAGCCGGACCTTGAACTGGGGGTTCACCCAGAAGGTGGGTGAGTGGTTTCGGCAGCCCCCAAGGCGCTTCCCTCCGTGATGGCAGATATTTACTGTGCTCTCATAGTAGCTCTAATGGATTTTCTTACATTTGAATACTCACTTCCTACCTAAGAAAGGCTTCATAGTTAGAGCTAATTATAGTTGTTAAAGTTGTGATAAGCAATAGACTGATTCCCATTATTATTCAGATGACAATCAATATTAACTTGAGGGCTGGCTAATGCTGAGTGTTTAATATACAGAAATATCCTGTGGATGTGTGAACACACCTTCTCAATCTTGAATGAGCCTTCCCTAATTGACTTAAGAAAACAAAATGTGAAAACAAAATGTTCAAACATAAACAGGAAAGCTTCCTTGAGGTTCAGTGTTAGATGCAAGCCCATTACTAGCGTAGTAATTTTCTTAAATGCACAGATCCCTTCCCTTCAGTGTGAATGAGTCATATTCCACGATTTCATTTGAAAGCAAGTTATCTAGAAGTTGAGATATTTTCTCTTTTGTTTAAATTTTAAGTAGTTAGATTTTGAGGCACACAAAATCTCATTTAATCATAATGTGTCTAAAATTATAGCAAATGACCACCTATATTACAACCAGAATTTTTACTTTAGCCTCTAGGTTGTTATATCAACATGAACAGACAATTTCTAGACCTTTCTGAATGACCAGGAAGGGGTTTTATTATACGTGGTTGTGAAGGTTTGGTGATGTATAGGGGAATGTCTTGCTGATCCTTAGCCAGGCAGGGCTGGGCAAACCAAATATCAACTCTGGCCTCAGGCAAAAAAGATATGCCCGTCCTCTCATTCATTCATCCATTCATTATTGAATAAGTGTTTCCTATCTTCCAGACTTACTGATAAACACAGATGATACAGAAACAACCAACCAAGCAAACAAACAAGAAACACAGATCCATGCTTTCCCTGAAGTTGCTGTGTTCAGAGTAGGAGAGAGGGTTATGAACAATTGCATCATAACGTGCTAACACTAAATGAAAGATGTGCACAGGACTCAAAGCAACATTGAGGAGGATCACCGTACCTGGTATGGAAGTGGGGAAAGGTAGTTAGGCAATGCAAAAAAAAAAAAAAAAAAAAGATTTTTGAGCCAAATCTTATATAGCTTAACCACAGAGGAATTGTGTAGGGAATTTAACAGTTTATTGGGGAAAAAAAGAATAACTTTTTTAAGTCGAAATAGGTGTTAGAGCTTATTTAAATTGTTTTCTGCCATGCTCTTCTAAGGAATATCTGACCATTGATTTGTACATTTGTATAAACCCTTACAACATATTTTTAATCCAAAATCATTCTTGACCTTTCATTATTTTAATGGCTTTGTAGAAGCTATAACTGTCTACTTCTCATACCATTTTTCTGTGGAGTGATTCTTGACATGCAATTTCACATCTTTTCAAATCACACTAGAACAGAGATGATGGCAATAGTAAACAAGTCTAAATAAATGACTTCCACATGAAAAATATCTGTAGATATGGTGGAAAATCTTTTTGACAAACTAAAATATTACCTTCCATCTTATAACTTTTCCTGTAAATTTCTCATGTGGTAGTCAATATTGATCTTGATAGCATGTGAAAATATGTATAGATTTATCAGTGCCTGTTTGCTGTAGGGACACAGTTTTCATAGGTTGGTTAAGTGTATTTATATTTTATCAATCCTCCCAAACAAACTCTATATTCTTTATATCTATTTATTATTCTAACTCTATATTTACTCCAAATAGTTGAAAAATAAGGAATATACTGTGAAACATTCTCCATTAATTTTACTGGTGGTAAATAATCTCGGCAATTAAACACAGTCGGAAAAAAAGTCATACGTTAGAGTTTAAACTACTGATCTATGCCCCTACACCCCTTCCCTCACACACATGATTTTTATGTCATGCTGACAAATGTAGTTTGGGAAGATTTTATTCTGTAAAGTAGGAACAGGGCTGGCTTGATGGGCATGTGAACAGTGTCATCACACAAGACCCTATGCTTAGTACTTGGAACTTATGTTCTTTAGTTGCCATTTGGAAATTCATAATGATTTATCTCTAAATTTGTGTTTCACGAATGAAATCTCCTGGGAAATGGAGCACGCTCTGTGTGCTTGGATCCTCTCACGCATTGTCCACTTTCCTGTAGCCTCTGTGCCTCTCTAGCATCTGGGTTGACTTCTCAGCTGCCTCCCTCATACTCAGCCTGCCCTTCTCGGGTGCTGCCCTGTGCCTGCTGCCACCCTCCACCTGGGGAGGCAACTGGAGGGAGACCTATGTTCCACTGCTACCGTCTGCCTAATAGGAGACCTAGGCATGGATGCAGGTCTGGGAAGGATTGGGCATGTGCCACAAGATGTTTCAGAGTAGGGCAAGTCTGTGGACATTCCACTTCCAGTCCTGCGTGGGCAGCCACACTGCACATTCAGCTTGTGATTTGGCAGAGGCCTCTCACCCACTGTCATCCAGGAAGTAATTGCATCCTAAATAGGAGGTTATAATCCCTTCGGGGGTCGTCTATCCATCAGGGGTTGTGGTGACAGGCCACTGGAAAGGGGGTGTTGACTTCTCTATCCCAGCTGGGGCCCCCCATTTTCATTTTGCCCTGGAATCTACAAATTATGTAACAGACCTTGAATGGAAATTATTCAAACCTTAAACTGCAGCAGGAATTAAGTTAGTTACAGGTACAGTACCTAGCATAATATCTGGCATAAAATAAAATAGGTTCTCAGTAAAATTACTTTTCTTCCCATTGCCCCATATCTTTTCTTGTTTGCTCCCATTGGCTAAATTANGGGAAATGAAAAAAAAAAAAAAAAAAAGTGATTTTTGAGCCAAATCTTATATAGCTTAACCACAGAGGAATTGTGTAGGGAATTTAACAGTTTATTGGGGAAAAAAAGAATAACTTTTTTAAGTCGAAATAGGTGTTAGAGCTTATTTAAATTGTTTTCTGCCATGCTCTTCTAAGGAATATCTGACCATTGATTTGTACATTTGTATAAACCCTTACAACATATTTTTAATCCAAAATCATTCTTGACCTTTCATTATTTTAATGGCTTTGTAGAAGCTATAACTGTCTACTTCTCATACCAATTTTCTGTGGAGTGATTCTTGACATGCAATTTCACATCTTTTCAAATCACACTAGAACAGAGATGATGGCAATAGTAAACAAGTCTAAATAAATGACTTCCACATGAAAAATATCTGCAGATGTGGTGGAAAATCTTTTTGACAAACTAAAATATTAGCTTCCATCTTATAACTTTTCCTGTAAATTTCTCATGTGGTAGTCAATATTGATCTTGATAGCATGTGAAAATATGTATAGATTTTATCAGTGCCTGTTTGCTGTGGGGACAGAGTTTTCATAGGTTGGTTAAGTGTATTTATATTTTATCAATCCTCCCAAACAAACTCTATATTCTTTATATCTATTTATTATTCTAACTCTATATTTACTCCAAATAGTTGAAAAATAAGGAATATACTGTGAAACATTCTCCATTAATTTTACTGGTGGTAAATATATCTCGGCAATTAAACACAGTCGGAAAAAAAGTCGTAAGTTAGAGTTTAAACTACTGATCTATGCCCCTACACCCCTTCCTTCACACACATGATTTTTATGTCATGCTGACAAATGTACTTTGGGAAGATTTTATTCCGTACAGTAGGAACAGGGCTGGCTTGATGGGCATGTGAACAGTGTCATCACACAAGACCCTATGCTTAGTACTTGGAACTTATGTTCTTTAGTTGCCATTTGGAAATTCATAATGATTTATCTCTAAATTTGTGTTTCACGAATGAAATCTCCTGGGAAATGGAGCACGCTCTGTGTGCTTGGATCCTCTCACGCATTGTCCACCTTCCTGCAGCCTCTGTGCCTCTCTAGCATCTGGGTTGACTTCTCAGCTGCCTCCCTCATACTCAGCCTGCCCTTCTCGGGTGCTGCCCTGTGCCTGCTACCACCCTCCACCTGGGGAGGCAACTGGAGGGAGACCTATGTTCCACTGCTACCATCTGCCTAATAGGAGACTTAGGCATGGATGCAGGTCTGGGAGGGATTGGGCATGCGCCACAAGATGTTTCAGAGTAGGGCAAGTCTGTGGACATTCCACTTCCAGTCCTGCGTGGGCAGCCACACTGCACATTCAGCTTGTGATTTGGCAGAGGCCTCTCACCCACTGTCATCCAGGAAGTAATTGCATCCTAAATAGGAGGTTATAATCCCTTCGGGGGTCGTCTATCCATCAGGGATTGTGGTGACAGGCCACTGGAAAGGGGGTGTTGACTTCTCTATCCCAGCTGGGGCCCCCCATTTTCATTTTGCCCTGGAACCTACAAATTATGTAACAGACCTTGAATGGAAATTATTCAAACCTTAAACTGCAGCAGGAATTAAGTTAGTTACAGGTACAGTATCTAGCATAATATCTGGCATAAAATAAAATAGGTTCTCAGTAAAATTACTTTTCTTCCCATTGCCCCATATCTTTTCTTGTTTGCTCCCATTGGCTAAATTAGCCAGATTTATATTAATGGATCTAAATCTCTTATTCCAATCTACCTTAACTCATTCTCATGTGTTATCTAAATTGAAAACCATGAACATTAGGTCTTAAAAGGGAAGGAAATGGCATTATTTATTGGATTCAGTTAATACTTAAGTGTTCTTGCCATGGAGGCATTTATCCTCAGTATGAATGTGACCATTAATGAATGGGATGGTGTACCTCTTGGACCATGTATTCTTGCTCCTGGATTCCCATTTTTAATCCCTTTTGCAAAAGAAAAAAGCAAGGAATTGAATCAGATCTCAATGCAACCAACTAGACAAGCATGCTGCATTCTCCACAGCAGTCTCTGTTCATGGCGATCATGTTCAATCTTCTAATACTCCATCACCTAGCCAGCAAAAGTTGTGCCTGCTCTTCACTCATATATCACCCTCTGTGCTCTTACATCAGAAACACAAGCTAACCTATCATTATGAAAAGACATGGCAGAGTTTTGATTATTCTATAAATGTTGAAGTTCAATATCTCTGAAGAAACCTATTAGAAGCAGACCCCTAATTAATATCACCTTCTTTATATTGCTTATGGAGTCTACATACATTAAACTTAGGAAACAGATTATGGTGTTCGGCACTTCAGACCTGTATAAAGTAATTTGTTTTGCTTTATTAGTGTACTTAAAACTTATAGCTATGGCAACTATAAAATGTAAATATTATTCTTTTTTAAAAAAAGAAAAATGTCAACTCATTATATACTACTAAAATTCAATTATATGACTCAATTCATCTGTTTTGAGATTTAAAATAAAAATTTAAATTAAAATTTTTGTTACTTGATATTATAGATTTATGTTATGGAATAGTGATACATTATTTTTTTATAAAGAAATCATCAACATTTATAGAAAAGAAATGGATAAATGGCTTAAGATTTTAAAATATGACAAATGGAGAGACATAGTAGCATTCTGATTACTCTATGTTGTAGAGTTGTTGTAGAGAATTAATAATTTAAACCAATATGGCCTTATAGAAATTTAAAAATGGGCACTTTCTCTTATTGACAAATAGGTGATTTTAAGTTCTGGAATTAATCGAACATAGGTATGAGTCTGTCCTCTAACTGTGTAAGCCATATAAATTTGTGTACAGTGCATAAACTCTTTATTTGAATTATCTGTGTATTTGTAATATCTAGCTCATAAAGTTGTTTTAAATGGGATAATGCAGATAGTACTTGGTATAATGCAAGTATTCACCAAGAAGAACAAGTTGTATTATTATTATTATTATTATTATTATTATTATTATTATTATTTTATTGGGATATTATTCTNTTGTAATATCTAGCTCATAAAGTTGTTTTAAATGGGATAATGCAGATAGTACTTGGTATAATACAAGTATTCACCAAGAAGAACAAGTTGTATTATTATTATTATTATTATTATTATTATTATTATTATTATTATTATTATTATTATTTTATTGGGATATTATTCTCAAGAGACAATTGAAAGAAACTTTGGAGATTTACCACTATATGAGGTTTTTGCCACTTATTATTGCTCTCTTTTAGAAGATATGATTTAACCTGTAATAATATTCCAATCAACCTAATCACATGCCATGTACTAATAGAGTTCTGCAGTGAGAAGTTTCTGGCCTATGCAAAGCAAACACATTGAAAGGTTTAAATCAGTATGTATTTCCTATAATGAAGACTAGTGTGTATAGATTATTGTGTAGTTTTTGCTTATAGCTCGTTCCAGAATTTGCAAGAATGTTTCTATATGGGAGCTGACTATGATTACAAATAAATTACAATTGTCTTTTGTTTATATTATCCAGATTTTTTATTGTTTGTTTTCATGGAATGGAGTGGGTTAACTAAAGTAATAACCAAGACTTACAGTTTAAGAACACCTGGTGGTTATAATTTTCTGCTTATTGCAGAAACATAGGCCTACAAAGAACAAAGGGAATGGAAAATATGGAAAAAGGGATGGAAGAAGAGAAGGAAAAAGAAGAGGAGGGGGGAGGGAGGGAAGGGGAGGGGTGGAGGCGGAGAGGGCAGGGGAAATAGACAAGAGGGAGCCTACATTAGGAAAATGCATGAGGAAAAGAAGGAAATCAAAGCAAAGCAAAAGAGGACACAGTAACTGAATAGAGTAGAGGGAGGAGGGATTAAAAATTTTAAAGAAAGTGAGCCTCTTTTTCCCCTAAAATAATTAACTCTTTTTCAGTGTTCATTCTCAGTCTTTTACTTCTTTCTTTCTGGCTGGACATGCAACCCTGGCCCTGCTTTCCCACCCCACCACCACCACCCTCCACCAAACACAGACCCAGCACGTTATCACTTCATGAGAATTTACAAAGCTTTGGTGAATTAAAATCTAACAGGATGGAATAAATGTACTTCTTTTTTTTTCCCCTTTATTATCATTTTAGATAACAGAATTACCACCCATTTTTTAATATTGCAGAACAATACTCATTAGCAACTGGATAAAAATGTCATTTGACTTTGATATTTTGGCCTCATATCTGCATTTACCTCCATGAGCCCTTTAGGAAAAAATCACTAATGGTTTCTGTACCTTGGGTTACTGAAAATAAGTTTAAAATATTAATACAGTTTTGGTAAGGATGATATGTGATAATGAATAGAAAAAAATGTATTCTAAATTGTAAGATGTTTTCAAATGTTCATTGGTATCATTCCATTACGTTAAAATGACTTGGTAGCCAGCTCAGTTGTAACCCAAAGACTAATAAGAAAGATACAAATGCTATTAAGAATGTTTGGTAAACTGAGGCAAAGCTGACCAAAAAATATTTTTCTATTTGT
>NW_007726635.1:155151-158014 GCF_000696425.1 Galeopterus variegatus | reverse complement strand
TTTTTTTTTTCCCCTCCCAGTTTTCTCTCTGCTATAAGGAACAAGTTTGGTTTGTTAAAGAACAATGTTTTTAGCCTCTCTAATTGTATTTATTATAAGAATCTTCCAAGTTTAATAATTATGAAAAGAACATTTATAGATCGAGATAATACAAAGCATTTATGGTCCTACTGCTCAGTATTTGATTTCACTATTACTTGCATTTTACTAATAAAGCAGGTGAGAAATGAGATAAAGATAAAAGCCTTCACGTTAGTCACGAACACTGATCTAATAATTTAGTTGTTACACATTGCTTTGTAAAAGTCAGAAAAAAATTATTAAAAAAGATTATACATACACTTAATGCTTCCAAAAATACATCTATTTATACATACCAGAAGGGAGCAATCCCTTCACTCTAATATAAAGAAATTGTATGCAGTATTACTTTTAATGTATTCATAAAAATAAATATATACCTATGGGCTCAGGGACTCTAAGGAATAGTGGATAAATAATAAATTTTGTATTACTATTTCAGAACTACAGAGAACCTTAAAAACTTTTGTGTTTGATATATTTATTTTTATGGACACTGCAAATGAAAAGCAGGAGCTTGAAAAAATCCCCTAGGGGAAACAATAGTTCTAGAATCTGTGTTTTCTATATTTCTAGTCTAATATTATTTCTACTATATAAAAATGATATTGAGTACACAGTGATGTGTGTGTTTGTATCTGAGCTCCCTTTCTGTGATTTATTTCTGCACACCAATGAATGAGGGAAAATAACAAAGGGGAAAAGAATCTTCAGTCTCGCATATTTGTGTTCCACATAGGAAGGCATTGATAAGGAAATATTTTGCCAACTTATGTTTCTTTGAGTTTGGACTCTCTGATGACCTGGGCTTGAANGTAAGCTAAAGGCCTTTTTTTCTTTAATAAATCTAGTACATTGAGTCCATAGTCCAGAAGAATTTTGCTTTCTTTTCAATTTTCAGAATGTTTTTAGCTGTAGGAATTCAATAGCTATATTGAAATATGCCAAATCTCTGCTTTTGTGAATTCCTAGTGGAAACCTGGAATATATGAATAGGTATATAATCCATACCTATACAAAGTCTTCAGATATTAGCACATAGTTTATAACATGGTTTTATCAAAGCATAAAAAAAAAAAATAAGTGTTGCCAGCAAGACCCAATCCTAATATTTTTTTCTTAATTATTTGCTAATATAATGTGAAGTGAAGTTTTAAAGGGTTTATAGTGTCTAAATAAAGTATCTAAAGAGAGCTAAAGAAACCCAGATATACTTAATTGATTAAATGTTTATTTCTGTTCAATCATATATTCATTTATTTCAGAAACATTGATTCTGTGCCTACCATGTAACCACCCTTCTGTTAAGATTAAGGATTTGCAGGTGATAAACACAATGCCCCTTCTCAAAGAGCTTAGAATCTGGTGTAGAAGACATATAAGAGTAGATATACAGAAATACAGAATGTTAAGTGTTTTCTTCCAAGGCACTATGAGATTCAGTGAAAGAACATTCAGTTTTGAGGGTAGATAAAATGGTAACAGGCAAGAAAGAGGAAAGGAGGATGATATTTGTAAAGGTTTCTAGAGGAATTTATACTTCTTAGTAAGCTGCTAGTAACTTAGCAAGGAGGACTGTTGTGTTATTAATCCCAATTGCCATTATGATCTTTATAATAATATTTATTTGAATCCTTTTCTGTGCAGATCAAATCAACTGTGAAATAAATAAAATTATGGTCTTTCTGTGTAGATTCCTAAATAGTAATGCTTAGTAATACATGGGAGCTCATAGGTTATACTTCTATCCAGATTGTATATCAAGTTAATGCTCTTTAGCTGCATTCAAATGACACATTGTCATTTTTATAAAATAGATCTTTCTGGTTTTGACTATCGTTTTGTCACTCCTGTGTTTGATAATTATTAGTCACAAAAGAGTAAAAGAAGATAAGTGAAATGCAATCTTAAAAAGTCTATTTAGTAATAGTTCTTCTCTAACTAATGTAAGAACATTACGCTGCTGCTAGATAAACAGAGATTTAGAATTACTTTGGTTTTTATGTATAAAAGAACTAGAAAATTAATATTTTTATAAAAATTAAATGTTCTTTTTAAAAATTGAATTGATTAATAAGAAATTGAGACTTGACTTAAGAAAACCTTTACTAAAAACTTGATATACAATTTACAGGGAACTTTCCTCCCAACATTTTATCCTGAAGTACTTAACTCTAGACAAATAGGTGTCTCATTCCTCCTAGAATTTAAATTATATTTTTTGGGTGGCACAGAAATCAAAAGGCGGTAAACCCAATTAATGCCAGTGATTTCAGCATAAACACAAATTAGCTCTCAAACCTCAGGTTGGGAAAAGAATCTTCAGACAGAAGACAGACTCATGCCCAAAGAACATTCCTGCAAGAGCAGGCTTGGTGAAATACTTATGTATAAGAACTCATAATGCTCCTGCTTAGAAAATTTGCAGCAAAATTGGGGATGGGCTATTTGGAATACCTTTTCTTAAATTTCTGTAACTATAACTCTTTACACACTATTGAGGATTTTATTTATTGGAGAATTCTTTTGGACAGTGTAGATCAAGTTTCCTTGTACTTCTGTCCATTTCTTTTTTTTTTTTTTTCACCTGAAAGATAAATGAAGATGTCCATCAGACCTTCCTTCACCCCTTTCTAATTTATTATTATTTAGAAACATCTTTGATTAAGTAGTTTCAGCTTCTGGCAGAGCTTTTAATTTGGGATTTAATCTTTCATGTGGTCCCCAGTTAATTATTAGCACAAGGTTAGTGGATAAGAAAAATGCAGCAATATTTTTTTTT
>NW_007726635.1:152363-154201 GCF_000696425.1 Galeopterus variegatus | reverse complement strand
TTTTTTTTTACTTTTAATATCTCTGAATATAGTTAACTATGTCAAATATAATATTCTTACTATGTTATTTAACTTCAAAACTTTTCTCACAATACCTTTTATTTTTTCTTAATAGTAATAACATTATCATTTTCATAATGAATATATGGCTATTGTTAACAATTCAAGCAACACATTAAAGAACAAGAAAAATGTTATAAATCACCAAGAATCCCTATTACCAGTGCATTTGGTAAACATGATTCCAGACATTTCTGTATGCATATAGATAGATTATACTCCCTAATTATTTTGTGAATGGATTCATACTATACATTCTGGTGTGTTTTCTAGTGATTCACTTAAGTCCAGTATTGTATACAGTGTGTCTCTAAGAGTGAAAGGCAAGTGTTTGACCTTGCTTATGAAAACCCCTAGAAGATGACATTTATATTGAATAAGGCTTATCAAATTTACTGTATAATTAAAATAATAAAAGCTAGAAATTTAAAAGTGAAATGTTAAACAGCCATCCCAAGACACATATCATAGCATTTTAAAATATATTCTACAAACTAAATTTTAAAAATAAAGGTAACCAAACTATTTCTTACAAACCTCTTGGGTAGTGATGATTAAGAGAATGTAGATAGAGGAAAGATAGGGAGGTACAGAGAAAACATAGTTTACTGTTTGGATTTCTTTGCTTGCTTGCTTATTTTCAATATGTTACATTGTTCTTATATTTAAAAGTCTGCCTTTACCAAAGCCCTATATACACAAAGAAGAGTGTCCAGAAGTGTGCAAAGGCTACTTTCTACTTTCTGAAGCACTAGCTCTGTCAGTTTCCCTTCTTTACTAATGAAAAAGAAAATTCCTAGCCTTAAAAAAAATGTGCTTATAACTGTTTTACTTCAATCACTACATTTGTGTTACATTAACAGAAAATAAAAATAACCAAACAAATATACAACAGGGTTTATGTGTGCTGACTTGGTGATGTCAGAGGTCTTTAAACATGCTCATGTGTGGAGAGATTCAGATTTTCAAGCCACTTGACTGCTAAATAAGGAGCCATTTCTGCTAAATAAGGTTCCAATGGCCAATAGAACATCTTGAAAGATCCTTAAGCTGCTCGACTTTCTTAATTACAGCCTTTTTCCACAATCAATATTTCTCTTGCATCCCTTTCCTAAATGGAGGTCTGTGTTGGCTAGCTTCCACCAGCCTGGGCACATAATCGGTCAGTATTACATACACGTGGTTTAATTTCTTATATTATGGCTACTGTGAAGATTTGACTTGATCTAGCCGAGAGCTTTGGAATATTTAGTTGAATGAAATTGCCATTTTTCCTTTTGATCAGAGAAAGCAATTAAGCTCATCTGAAGCACCAACTCAGATGAATTGGTGTAGCTTCCTGCAGTGATTTTTTGAGATGTATTTTGATGCTGTTTTCATGACTAAATGAAAGAGTGCTATGAACAATTTTCAATGTCTGCTATACTGGAAAAAGGTTAACGGAAATATACTTGCCATTTTGATCACGTCCTTGTTTCAGGCTCTTGGTTTTGGGAGCACAAATCACTTACTAACCTTCTTTGAGGTTTGGAGGATGAGGTTGGGTTGTGTTTCTTTTCTTTCAGGTCTCAGAGGCTTTATGGAGTGTGTGTGTGTGTGTGTGTGTGTGTGTGTGTGTGTGTGTGTGTGTTGTGAAAACATTGTAAAATGCAATGCCAATACCAGACATAACAATAGCATGCTAAACCACTCTAAAATATTTCACAAGCTAATACACTTTGTATTGACATTTGGGACAAAGCAAAGAAAAATCTGGTGGAAAGCCAGTTTCGGTAATG